>NC_137258.1:8294439-8581623 GCF_965637545.1 Phallusia mammillata
AATGAAAATGTTTTTCACAGGTCAACTCTAAAATACATCTAATAAACACATACCTAATATCTTTAGAATCTAACCACCATATCATAAATGAAAGGCGTACATCATAAGCGAACGAAGGGCATGACCGCTTTAAAATGAATTTTCGCGCTGACGACCCTTGTAGCATATACAGGCTCCAGATCACAAACGGTTAAAGGTAAATGAAAATGTTTTTCACAGGTCAACTCTAAAATACATCTAGTAAACACATACCAAATATCTTTATCTTATAAGAAGAACATCAAAAACAAGAGGCGTACATCATAAGCGAGCACAGGGCACGACCGCTAGTGCTGTCGATTTCATGTAGGCCTATAGCATGTAAATTTCTTGTAGCGTGTAGTATATACAATCTCAACGTAGAGTGATGATGAGCGCCTCTTGATTTTAGGGTAATGATAGGAATTGATTGATATTTTGCATGCGTTCACTCGACGTAGGTCTAGTTTAAAGTTAACCTGCGAAAAACGTTTTCAATACTTTATGTCGTTTGTATTCTGGAGCCTGTAGCCTACATGCTGCTGAGTCGACAGCGCATAAAATTATTTTAAAGCGGTCATGCCCTTCGTTCGCTTATGATGTACGCCTCTCATTTATGATGTGGTGGTTAGATTCTAAAGATATTTGGTATGTGTTTATTAGATGTATTTTAGAGTTGACCTGTGAAAACCGTTTTTGTTTACCTTAAACCGTTTGTGATCTGGAGCCTGTATATGCTGCAAAGGTCGTCTGCCCATAAAATGATTTTAAAGCGGTCATGCCCTTCGTTCGCTTATGATGTACGCCTCTCATTTATGATATGGTGGTTAGATTCTAAAGATATTAGGTATGTGTTTATTAGATGTATTTTAGAGTTGACCTGTGAAAAACATTTTCATTTATCTTAATCCGTTTGTGATCTGGAGCCTGTATATTCTACAAGGGTCGTCAGCGCAAAAAATCATTTTTAAGCGGCCATGCCCTTCGTTCGCTTATGATGTACGCCTCTCATTTATGATGTGGTGGTTAGATTCTAAAGATATTTGGTATGTGTTTACTAGATGTATTTTAGAGTTGACCTGTGAAAACCGTTTTCATTTAACTTAATCCGTTTGTGATCTGGAGCCTGTATATTCTACAAGGGTCGTCAGCGCAAAAAATCATTTTAAAGCGGTCATGCCCTTCGTTCGCTTATGATGTACGCCTCTCATTTATGATATGGTGGTTAGATTCTAAAGATATTTTTTATGCGTTTACTAGATGTATTTTAGAG
This sequence comes from Phallusia mammillata, assembly GCF_965637545.1. Taxonomy (NCBI): domain Eukaryota; kingdom Metazoa; phylum Chordata; class Ascidiacea; order Phlebobranchia; family Ascidiidae; genus Phallusia; species Phallusia mammillata. Next base: position 8,295,731 of record NC_137258.1, read on the forward strand.
TTGACCTGTGAAAACCGTTTTTATTTAACTTAAACCGCTTGTGATCTGGAGCCTGTATATGCTACAAGGGTCGTCAGCGCAAAAAATCATTTTTAAGCGGTCATGCCCTTCGTTCGCTTATGATGTACGCCTCTCATTTATCATGTGGTGGTTAGATTCTAAAGATATTTTTTATGCGTTTACTAGATGTAGTTTAGAGTTGACCTGTGAAAACCGTTTTTGTTTACATCAAGCCCTTTGTGATTTTGAACCAGTTAAGACTAGCACTTAAAATGATAAAATAACAAAAGCACAGTTAAGGGCAACATTTTATGAATGAAAAAAAAAATGAAGCACCTCATAAACCCAATTTCCACACAATAACATACTCATATTGGGTGCCACAGTTATATGAAAGAAGAAATAAATGTGAAGAGGATAAATAATTAGAAGATTGATTTATCAAGCAAAAACCTGCATTTACAATGAGTACACTGAAAAGGGGTCATCAAGTAAACAGACTGAGAAACAAAAAAGGTGAAACAACATTGTACAGCTGAAAATGCAATGTGTTGCGAGTTACTGAAATAAAATTAAACAAGCTACCATGTGAAAGATGAGGTTGTATCAAACAATCCTGGCAAACAAGCTATCATAGCGATTACTGGTCAAAAATAATAGTTTTTCATTCCTGTCTAATGAATCACTTTTACTGAAAGAGTCTACATCAAAGTGAAAATGTATAAATATTTATCCAAAAGATGCTTTTTTAACGACGCCATGATTATGTCATGTAGATAAGACAGCGTTAATATCAACAAATGTTTAAACACATCTAACCAACACAACAAGTTTGCCTTAATTTGGGTAAGAGATTAAAATAATACCAACAAATCATTGAACACATCTAACATAACAAGTTTGCTTTAAATTGGGCACAAGAATTGTTAAATAAACCTGCCTTCGGGTAGTACATTGGCAAAAAACACACATATTTCGATTTGATTCATGTAAAACTGAAGTGTGTGGTGAATATCTTAAAATAAAATGTTCCCCTGCAAGTGAGGCAAGAAGCATTTTGTATGCATCAATGATTTAGCTGACACTTCAGAGAGCTCATTTCACCCACACCATTCTTCCACCATCAATTACTTTCTTCCATGTAGTCCAAGGCAATCTTGAATTACCTTTGAAATGATTCTGCTGATTTTTTCTGCTTCTATTCAGTTTCCAGATGTTGAACTGCAACAAAAAATAAAAGAAAAAGTGTATGCAACATTTAATTTGACAAGTAGGAGTTTACACAAAAATGCTTGAGTTAGGCCAGTAGATAGAAAGCCAATGTTTTACAAAACCAGGATCACACTAGAGATGAGCTACCATATTTTTAAACATGCCTAAAAAGATAACAAATTACCATCTGCTAAAATAATAGAAACAGTTGAGAATGACAAGCATATCATGACAATTGACAACCACTTACCATGTATCATTGCTTTTTAAATCCAATGTCCCAAGTCCTTCATTTGATAGTGTGTTAGGCCCTAGTTTGCTTCATGAAGCACTAGAAATGCTTCCCCCACCCTGAACTGTCACTTTTCATTACTCCATTTGTTATCAGAACATGGATGCCTATTAGATGCTATTTCACTGCTTAAAATACGTTTGCTTTTGTCACAACAGTTCACATTTAACTGCCAATTTCATGTAAAACCCATTTCACCTGCGATTATTTCCAAAGAAAATATAATATTTTTCAATAAAAAATAAATTTATTGCTTCACTACCCTTGCCGATAAAATCGGGCTGTGTTATAACACATGTTCTAAAATTATAACACCGCCCGATAAGAAACGGGGATTTTTTCATAACACAAGCGCTTTTAATCGGGCACTTGTTGACGAATCGGGTGCATTTTTTGCGAGACAAGCGGTTGTCACGCATCAGCAGTTACCACTGTTTTTGTGCCTTGTCTGCACAAAGCAAGCCTTTGAAGCGGAAAATTAAATATTGCAAATGCACCTTGTAAACCAACCTTTGTGGAGTTAAGATTCCACAGAAACACAGGCGCATTTAACACATTGTGCTACCTAAAACATTTTTATTGACAAAATGCTTTTGTGACTAGGACCAATGTGAGGTATATATGCTTTCAAATTTAAATTTAACAGTTTAAGCCACTGTTTCTTGACCAAACAGTACTAACAAACTCGCTTTAAACAGAAGAAAAAACGAAGGAAAAAATGCACACCAAATATTAGGGATTTTCGCATTGATTTCAGTAACCTCTTTAAGTTGCATAGACACAAACAAGGGTAGGTAGATTTTTACTGCTAGTTCGTGGAATAGGGCAGGGGTCCGCAAATAGTGGGTCGCGAGACCTTCCAGTCTGGGTCGCGAAATATTTTAAGTTTCCCATGAATATTCTACAGTATTAATGAATTTCGGCTTTTTTCAACCTTTTAATCATTATTGCATTGTTACGTATGACTACGTAACTGTGCCATACAGTCTATGTAACAATGCAAAAATTTAAGCGCACCTAAGCAAGCATGCGTTTTGTGATTAGCTGTGTTCTCAACACATAGCCCACAGTTCTCATTTGTTAGGATAAATACGTTCGTTTACCTACTGTGAAAACAGCAACTGACAATAGCATTATAGCCGTCTTAATATTGATATTTAGTTGCTTAGTATTTTCCACAAACTTACATGCTAACAAAATGCTTGGGTCGCGATAATTTAGAGCAATTTTTTTAGGGTGGCGCCAAAAAGTATTTGCGGACCCCTGGAATAGGGTAAACACCGATTTGTGTTGTTGACCACCACATTTCGATTTTCGTAACAAGTGAGTAGTGACTAAGCTACCTGGTAATAACCACAACGAATATTTTACTTGTTTGTTAGATTGTTTGAGTCACTGCGGTTGCGGGCACGGTGCCAAAGTGTGTTAATTTTAAACATGGACAAAAGGCAGATGACCTTGGATTTGGCTGTTTAAGTTGTTAATGTTAAACCTTGCTATAGGATACTTTTTCGGCGTGACCTGTTAAACATTTTTATGGGAAGAAATATGTCTTTGGCTCAACAAACCGAAAAGTAGCCAAGTAAAAGAACATATCCCTTTAACGCTTTAACAGACGCAAGTAAAACGTATCGTAGGTATAACGTTTGTATGCAGTGATAATTTCGGTGGGCTACAGTTAAAAACGCAACATTTATGGAGTGTTTTCAGAAAAAAAACATTAAATGGTGTTTCACGCCTTCCTCGATCAATTTCCACAAACTAACATTAAAAATGCCACCCGTGCTTCTATAGATTTTCTTCTTTGTCATGTGTTTATGCAGGGGTGTATTTACGCACATTCTATAAGTCAAGCGAAACCAACTTGCAAATCCCGAGAAACTGAGGAAAGCAGATAAGAAAAGTCACACTTTTTCGCGGTTGACTTCTCTGGCAGCCTGGGTTTGCTGCGTTGGGAGATCTATCAAGTGCAGCTGAAGTCACGCGGAACGATAAACAGGCCCAACCGCAGTGACTGTTTTTCTGGTGCCGTAAACGTGTGACCTATACCTGAATGGACGTGAGTTTTTGGAACTAAACCTAAAAGACTGAATTAATTAAGGAAAAAAACAAACATCATATGAATCATCCCTTGAGTAAAAGCAACTTTTGACAGCGGGTGCTTCGTTTGAACATTGAAAATATCTCCAAGAGTCGGTTTCAACTAACATAACATTTTCAGTAATTTGGTTAATGAGGATTTTTTTGCGTTTTCTTCTTTTAAGGCTTGATGTCAACGGGAAATCGTTTTCGGATGATGAAAAGATTGGAATAACAAATAAGTCTATACCTCAAGCAAATGGGGAAGCGTTTCCGTGGAATGTAAACTACCGTGATCCCATGTTTTAAAGAAAATAGTTTCCCAATACAGAGCATAAAACGAGTAAACAAGATGACTCAAATACGCGGAATGCTATGTATAAATTGCCCGACAACATCCTGTTGTGGCCACATAGTGTACTTTATCTAATATTTTGACGTCTGTGTGAAAATTTAGTTCTTACTTTTTAATATAACTTAATAGGCAAAGTCAACGCAAACTATAGGCGGTAGTATTTAAGCTTTAACAGCAAAAACTTTGAAGAATACGAGTTGGTATGGGCAGCTAATTGGAAATGTGTTGGGCACACATGCAAAACATATTGCGTTACAAGACTTTTGTATATTTTACAGATATTTACACCGTTTGCAATTACTTCGCGAAACAAATTTGCCCTGAATATTTGTTTCGGACTGAATTTCGCAAATAGTTACAATAGCAGATAAATAGTGTATGACTTGTACAGACATCAAGCCAATAAATGATAAGCTGTAGTATGTGACTTACTTTATGAAATACGGTCTGTCAGAGTAGTCGAGTGCCAGTTCCCATCCATACGGCAAATTGTAAGCGCAAGACCAACTTTCCAGTGGAGGCAGAATCTGTACGGTTTGACTATGCAAGCTGCAAGTGTACAAAACAGTGATTATATGTTTTAGTTTTTGTGACCTATCTGCATTGCATACATGCTTTATCATCTTGGTTTCTACGATTGATATCAAACAATGTTCATGGCCATATTAAATTCATACAGTCGTGCAAAAACTGATTACTTTTCGGAATGTTTCGGCAGATCGCTTTAATGGCCATGTCTCTATCGCTTTCTACAAGATTTTGAATGGCGTAAAGATTTTTTTTGCCCATGGATGCGTGCCCTACAAGTGGGTTCAAAATGAACGGAGCAAAGCATACAAATCTATTGTGATACGCATACACGCACTAACTAACCAAGAACATGAGATCTAGAGAAATTTCAAACGAGTAACTGCTGCAAAATGGATTTGATTGCTCAACTATCATTAAAATTGGTGCAAAATATTGTTGGGTTGCCAAGCAGTGTCACTTAATCTGGGTCAAGGCCACTTGCCCTCACGCCCCATACACGTGACATTTCGTGGTAGCACGCGCAACGTTGACTGCCCAATGAACAACGGAGCTATGCGAGTTTGCGTTCAATCGGAACAGTGAGAAGTGAAAAGCGACGGAGCGAGTAGGAAACCGGCGACAACTCCTCACAGCATCTTCCTGCACAATACTAAGAAATTCACCACTCGTATCTCGGTTGCTTGATTAGTGACTGGTAAGTCATCTATATTTGAAGTACAGTAGTCCTAACTGATGCAGATGTGGCCCTTCTAGTCGTATGTTATGAATAGTTCGAACGCAACGGTAAACAAGAAAAGTTTGTGTCGTAATGGCAACCTATAGACTGTAGCTCTTAGACAATTTTCGCATTTGATTACACATCATTTTCGTAAAATGCAATGCACCTATAGTCATTACCTAAGCAAAGCATGATAAAAATGCAAGCCATGTCTGTATGCGAACTTTTTAACATTAACTTGATGCAATGAAAAACGCAATTGATGCCTGTACATTTGACCCAACCCTTACCCACCGCATACAGCTACTTATTGTTGGCTAATAAACAGACGGAAATCTTCAGAAGTTCATTGAAAGTTAGCACAAATACGCATTACAAAGTCCAAAACGACAGCGTTACAATTTCTTTCAACGTTTGTGTAACACGCTTTTCCAGAAAACGAAATCTGATATGATTTTTTAAATCTCAATGAATTCAAACCGTCTAAGATTATCTTTTACAAATAGGCCGCTTAAGGCCACCAAGAGTTAAACGCCATGTGTGACCATAAATAATGCATAGAATACCTCGAAAAGCTAGTGCATCATTACTTAATGCAATTTGTTTCGTGCAGGCCATAAATTACCGTTTAATGCTGTGCAAGCCAACACTTTAGCTGTATATGACACTGTAAATCTCATCTGCCACTAAGATGCAATCGAAAGGCTTTGCCTCTAAACTGGACCAATTAAATTTTAGTACATTCGTGCGAGCAAAATTGAAAACCTCAACGATATACAGCAGAAGTTTTCTAACTCTGTGGCTTTGCGACATTATGTGAATTTTATCCAGTTTCTACGCAAACAGACCCATTGATGGTCATTTTAATGCCATCAGAGGGAGAGATATAGCTCAAGAGCCCCCAGAAAGCGACTCTAGCAAAGAATCCGTTGGACAAAAGTAGCATCGGCTTACATTATCACAACAAAGAAACTCAAGCAAAACAATCGGCGATCACAAACGACAACCGTGCGTTTCATTGAGGGTATAATTTGTCTCTTGATTCGATCTGTGGTGATCAATGCAAAACGTTTTAACGGTTGCTGTTTCAAACATAGCCCCGTTCTTTATTGTAAGGCAAGAAGTGTTCAATCAAAATAGACAAGTGCTCTTGTTATTACTTCTGCATTTGCGCATTTGCTGTCAGGGTTTTGGGTCTCTAATTGTTTCCTATTGCGATGGGCAGCGCTATCAATAATTCATCGTGACAAAATCGTTCGGCAACAGGGGAATCTTGTCCACGCGTTGTCGAACTTTAAATATCGACTGAAATGCTCGTCTTAAAGCTCACCCCATATCACCCATACGTTTTGTTGAGGTTACAATTGTAATGCAGTGTATAGCAACTTTAATGCATGTCGGCCATAGTAGACCTCTACAAATTTTACCTTACTCTAAAATCTATATCCGTTAGGGATTAAATAAAGTTTGTCTGCAGTGATGCCAATCACATAAATCACGGTCAACGCATATTTCTAAACTTCAACTTCTTTGAATTCGAAGTTAAAGAGGTCACATACGCCGCACGACTCCGTCATTTGAAAGCCTGCCTTTAAATAAGCTTTCAATTGACAAGAGCTCTATTGACAGTTGAAGCGTTGATTGTCGTTTTGGCCCTCGTAAACCTCTTGACCGACACACGAAGTTATAAACATTCACTATACGATTTTCGCCCTGTAGCACAAGTTAAAATTGTCACATTTAAGTAACACAAAACGATACGTGATTGATATTGTACGGGATATTTCGGCGTCCAATTAATCCATTTACCCATACACGCTGTTTCGTTGTTCAAGTTTGAACTGCACGTCATTTTTGAGAATTCATTTGTATTACAAAACTGATACAGACAAAAACGAAACGATTTTTTCGCGTACTTCCTTTGGAGATCCATTATGAAAGCCCGAATGTCTAAAATTAAAAATCGATGTTACGCGTGACGCTTCGAAGTCAAAGGTCACTTGTTGCTTTATTGGCCTTGCGAGGTGTATCACCACCCGAACATCCAGTAATAAAGATACCAAGTAATAACAGTTCAAAATTTGATTGCGATTCTGCGGAGTGCACAGATTAAAGGCCATTAACCGTGAAATGCGCTTTTAATCAATCGATGCTTGATCGTTGGAGGCAACCGAACAAGAATTTAATTTCAAATCATCGATTGGATGGCGCTGCAGCTCTCTCCAAGGGCGCTTTGTCGAATTCAAGTTTTTTCGGCGCCCTGATTTTGTGGTATAAACGGTACTTGTCCTATATTATGAGCTAGTCGTTTGCTGCAAGCTAATCTAGGACAATACGCGATTTGAAAGGAAGGTTGCAAGACCATGCAGTGTTTATACATGTTTGGTTGCAATGTGGATACCCTTACCACTACGCATGCAGTTACTGCTTAATTTGACACAACTGGCAATCAAATGTAACAGGATGATATGACAAGAAGGGAAAGCAGCTGTTTGGTGCACCATAGGGGTACAAACACAACCCGGCGTCAGGTGTTCTGCCAAGTCCCAAATGGTATGAATATTTTATGTTTATCTGACTGACGGTCACGGTGCAGCAAAGTGAATGAGGTGCAGGGACTCTTAATCTGCTTTCTCTCTCCTTGGCGTCTGTACACAAGTGTGCTACGTTGCACTATATATACTACCGTGTTTCCAAATACAACACATTTGGACCGGCGTCAATGGATCGTGACATATCGATTGCTGGAAAAAAACCTGTACAATCGACCGCGCAGTTTTCTGACACATGCGTAAAAAATGTACCCATTTGTGGTCAACACATCTTCTCGTATTGCCCAAGTGCAGTTCGGCGCTTTATTCAAATCGCTGGGTAGTCATGCGCGATGTCAACAGGGATTTCAAGATATACTTCGCAATGTATATGTTGAAGTAGTATCGAGGGGTTTGAAGAGCAGCCGCAGGAAACAGATTCGCCCAATTGTCGCCGACATACTTTCTTCCTTAAACGTTTTAAAAACGCGCATTTTGTGTCTGGCGGCTTTTTGCTTAACCGGGCACAACCACGATTGAAAGACGAACCACAGTTACACAGTTGGCCGCTCATCATTGCGCAAATTGCCGTGCCGCTGCGAAGGCGCCACGCTGTTTTCTCTGATCTAAGTGAGGGCCTGTTTACAACTCACCTGTAATAATACACCCGTCCATTCAATCCCAGCCGAGCTTCCCAGGCACTTGATAAGAATTTTAACGGTCTTTGGGGATTTGGTTTGTCCATGACCATCTTGGTCTGTTCAACAAGTCTATATTGTTAACTTTTGACTCAAGCAAAAAAAAATTTTTGCAAAAATTAAACTTACTTGCTTAGAACACCTGTCCTTGCAGAGCCAAGACCATATGTATATCCATGTAGCTACAACATTTCACAATCACAAGAACATTCAACTAGCTATTTGTTATAAACTAACTATAAGTTCCCAAAATAAACATGTGTTTATCGTGCATTTGCGCATTACATCTTTCTGCATGCTTAAATCAAACTGAAGCGCATCCTATAACTGTGTATTCCACAGTAGGCTAGTCTACAGCGTGCATGTCATGTCTCAACTAACATAAGTATTTAGCCAGAGACAATGCTATTCTCTGAGGCACACAAGAAGCCAGAAAAATGATTTAACGGGCAAGCGAATGCCAATGCCTACTTTAGAAAAAGCGCCCCGCTTCGATCACTTGGCTGCGTTTGTGCCGAAAGAAAAGCAGTGCGACACAAATCAGCCCTTTGTCGTCGCCTGGCGGCAATTTGTTCAATTTAAGTTAATTTTGCATGTTAGCAAAATATGTCATTACAAATCACAATGTATTTTCGCTACATGTAAGCAAAAACGCCAGGCGTTCCAGATTATATTTTGACAAGTTGATTGGAAAACATATAGGCCTTCCGCACTGGTTCTCCTCAAGCGAAAATGTTTTCAATATAGTTTTATTAAAATTTGTTCTGAACTTAAACTTATTCATTTACATGTACTATCGTTTAGTTTACTATGGGTAATTTATTGAAGAAAACAAAGCTGAAAATAAAATAATACAGAAAACAAAATTAAAAAAAATATAGTTTCCAATCGTTGTGAAATAACATAATCACGCAAGTCAGCGGTGCGGAACGGTGTGTGGCCTCTTTCTCGATCGCCGTGCTAAAAGGCAAGATGGTGTACAAAAAGTTTGTCGAAATTGGCTCCGTGGTCTACATCAGCCAAGGGCCACAGGCAGGAAAGTTGGCAGCTATTGTCAACGTCATCGACCAAAACCGCCTTTTAGTGGATGGGCCGTGTAACAACGTCCCGCGATGCGTGGTCAATTTGAAAAATGTTCACTTGACCAAATTTCGCATAGACCTGAAATGGGGTTCCCGAACCAGTACAGTAAAGAAGGCTTGGGAGACGTCAAATGTGAATGAAAGTTGGGCGGACAGCAACTGGTGCAAGAAGATTCAAGCAAAGGCAAGGAAAGCCCAGCTCACCGACTTTGATCGCTTCAAGTTAATGAAGTTGAAGCAAAAGCGAAGACGCATCATTGCCAGTGAGCTTAACAAGATGAAAAAGGCGGCAAAGGCATCTTAATAACAAAATCAACAATAAAGCCAACCTGTTCGGGTAACAACTTGTGTGTTTTTTTCAGTCAAAGCTAGTGAGTCTGAAAACTGTATTTGATAACAAAAAGTATCTTTTACTTTTAGGTAAATTTCTTCCCAATATCAGAAAATATCTACATGCTAAATGAAAATCAAACCCCAAAAAGGATTTAATAATTATTAATTGTTGCCGTATGCTCAAGCTTGGTGTCAGTTACATGCAAACCTTGTTTAAAGAAAATTATTGTCAGAAGTTAAATCAGATTTGTAACATGACAGTCAAATGGCTTATTGGGATATTGTACTGACTAAACTTCTAGCAGCCCTAGTGTACCCTGAGACATTGCTTGAAACTGCAGCCATTTGCTTCCAGATATAAAGAGCCATGTAAATTAAGTTGGGTTACAGCACTGAAAAATCACTGCAATTGATTTGTGACAGATTATAATACTGGTTTATTCTCGTTGAAGATATTGCTTTTTCTACTTGCAGGATCAAAAGTCCAAGCGCGCAAAACAACAGGACTTATTTTCCTGTGATAGGTTTTCGATTGAATGTTCCACAGATTAGTTGTATATATGCTTTATCAGCTTTATACAGTTACTACCATGATTACACTTTAAATACAATGGTAACTTAGTGCCAACTAATTTATCGGTGACTAACTTTTATAAAACATTCAGAAACATGCTTCACTCATCACAACATAATAAAAGCCCTATGTTATAGGCCTAGTGGGCTTGTCTGACAACATTGTAAAAGTACAATCAGTGAAGCCCAAGTGAAACACAAACAGTCAAAATCTAATATGGTGATACATAAAAATTGTACAAAGTTGTTTAGAATGACTTCCACACAGAGCATTTCCAGAAATATCTTTTCCTAACGTGGATCGATGACAGGGAAAATTCCAATGGTTCCCAGAACAGTGATGCAGTCTTTTGGAGGGCCTGATATTGTTTTTGAAAAGCGATATTATACAATTTCGTCGCATTTCATTGTTTTTGTTGTTGCTGATAGCCTGTAAACATAATGCCTACTTAAATTAAAATTATTTATTTAAAACCTGACAGAAATAAATGTATCTATCAAATTCCTGGGATTGAAATATTATGCATTTGTCAAAAAAGGTCATATGAAGTGGAGATACGACCAGGGTCTGCTGGATCTAGTTGTCAATTTTAGTGGGGTGCTGCACCCTTACTCGCGTCGTTGTTTTTTTGGTTTTGGTAACAAAGCCGCGATTGACACCACTGACTTTTTTTGAAAGGAAGTCAACAAAATTTCTTCCGGTGTTCGAAAAGACTCGACCACGTGACTTTCTCAAGGGTAGGTTAATAAAACAGTGGATCATCCATGTAGGGTTAAAATAACAAACACGTTTGCAACAACGAATTGTGCTTTTTTAGCATTAAAATAAGTTTCGTTTTAGAATTGCTTACATGCAATGTCGCTATCGAGCTATATCCAGTGACGTAAAACTAGTTGGAACAACTATTAGGAAGGAGCCAATGCATTTTCAAGGGATGTGGAGAGGGGAGTTAGCTTAAAACACTCATTCCTGATTCACAAAATGTGCAATTTTAAAATTTGGAGAGGAAAGATACAGGGACCCCTGGGCGGTTGCGTTTCTCTTGCTGCGAGATAACCCAACTCTCATAGTAATACAAACAGAACTCGCAGAAACTGAACAAAATTTTTCACCAAACTGGTTTTTCGGTTTACATGTTTCCCTGTCCTTTGAACAGAACAAAATACGACGTTTGAAGCACTTAAAAAGTAGAAAGTATCATTTACGTATTTTTCTAACAATAAGTTCTGGTTGAATGATCACGCTTTGGCGCGCATGGGAGCAAAATGCGATTGTTCATTATAAGCATTTGATAAAATAAAAACAGATTGTTTTGGAATTTTGCTCAAATACAAAAATCAACTTAGCCCCGCAGTATGGTAATAGAAAAATACAAGCAACAAAGGGCAGTATTTGCGTTTTTTTATTTACAATCAGTAACCACATCTTGGGGCGGGAAATCCAGTTGTCATTTGACATAATATAGTTTGCCTAAAGCCGAAACAATAACTTCTTCTGCAATATTTTAGGTTTAGCACTTCAGCTATATATCTATAGGGTGTACATTACATAACTCTGATAAGCAAACATTGCAACAAGCAAACCAAAAATGGGAATACTTGGTTTATCAAAGTTGATTTTTGACAAAGCTCCATCAGCAGTAAAGGAAAACAGCATTAAAAACTATTTCGGTCGAAAGGTGGCCATTGATGCCTCTATGGCAGTATACCAATTCCTCATTGCAATTAGACAAGATGGAAATCAGCTGACAAATGATGAAGGTGAAGTCACCAGCCACATTGCAGGTTTATTTTATCGCACCATCAGGCTTCTTGAAAATGGCATAAAACCAGTCTTTGTTTTTGATGGTAAGCCACCTCAAATGAAGTCTGGTGAACTAGCTAAGAGAGCAGAAAGAAGAGAAGAAGCTGAAAAGCAACTGGCGAAAGCACAAGAAACTGGTGAAAGTCAAGATGTTGAAAAATTCTCAAGAAGACTTGTCAAGGTCACCAAAGAACATATGTTCGATTGCAAAAAGCTTCTTCGCCTAATGGGTGTCCCTGTAGTTGAGGCACCAACAGAGGCAGAAGCACAGTGTGCTACTTTAGTCAAATCAGGCAAAGTTTATGCCACAGCTACTGAGGATATGGATGCACTTACTTTTCACTCTAACCGACTGCTGAGACATATGACCTTTAGTGAAGCAAGGAAAATGCCAATTCAAGAGTTTGTGTATGATCGTGTTCTATCAGAAATGGAGTTTACACATGAACAGTTTGTTGACCTGTGTATTTTACTAGGATGTGACTATTGCGAACATATTCGTGGAATTGGACCCAAAAGGGCTTTCGATTTGTTGAAGCAACACAAAAGCATAGAGAAGATCCTACAGTCCATTGATACAAAGAAGTACACTGTGCCAGAAGACTGGGTGTACAAAGAAGCAAGACAGCTTTTTCTTCAGCCTGATGTATCTGAAGCGAGTAACGTTGAATTAAAATGGACTGAACCAGATGTTGAGGGGATTGTAAAGTTTATGGTTGAGGAGAAAGGATTCAATGAAGATCGCATCCGAAATGGCATTAAGAAAATCGAAAAGAGTCGGCAAACTAGTACACAAGGCCGCCTTGATGATTTCTTTAAAGTTATGCCATCTACACCAAAAACCAAAAGAAAATCAGATACCAAAATAAAGTCGGAGTCAGCAAAGAAAAAAGCCAAAACCTCATTTAAACGAGGAAAGTAATGTGCAAAATACAAAAAAATTGGATGATGTATATTAGTCTTCAATTGGATGATATACTTTTGGCCATCATGTGCATTGTTTTCCTGTTTTGGTTTAGAATACTGAGGTTAATATTCATAGACATTTGTGTCATTCTTGTTCAATGATCTACTGCCATGCATAAGCTAAATATTGTTATTGTACAGTATCATTTTTTGTGTTCATGTAAATACTTTGTCTTGTAGCTGCAGAAATTAAGTCAATTAAACTTAATTAAAAAGTTGGGAGTATAGTATGTCAACACAATTTCCATCCTTTGCACCAAAAACTACCAACCCACTATGGTTCAGTGTGGGAGAACCTGGAGATGATGAAGCTGAACTTAGGACACTTGAAGCCAAGTACAAAAAATGGGTAAGTCTTTTTGTTGTTTAATGACTGTGTTTTTAATATTTTAAATGTGACCTTGTTCTTAATTGTTGGTGTACAGATGAAAAGCATCATTGACAAGGACAAGGATGCCCCATATATTGGGAAGAAGCCTGATGCAATGGTAGCTTTAATTTTCTGTTTCCAAGGGAACTCTTATTCAAAAAAAAAAGTTTTTTGGGGGGATTTAATTAAAGAACTTCTACATTTAGAGTTTGGTAGTCACAGTAAATGAAACATATAAAACTGTACATATATACTGATAAGAATTAAATGATATGAACTCATTTTAGCAACCAACTGAGCCAGAACCAGAGGGTGAATCTGAAGAGAGTGAGGATGAAGAGGACTTAAATGGATTTCAAGATTCACCTGAAGATCAAAATCCAGGAATTCAGGCAGGCTATGTTTATTTTATATTACAAAAAGAGACAGTGCTGCAGACACCTTTACCTCTGAACAGGCAAAAATTACATTTATATTTTACAAATTTATTTTGTAAGTTAACGGTTAATTATGGGTCCCCTTCCCTGAAGGGGACACATATTGATTTTACTCAAAATGTTTGTTTGTTTTTCTTTTTTTTTCTTTCATTTTTCTTCTCCCCAAAGTTTGTCCGACTCGTTTTTCCATCAAATCCTTGATGGATTTGGATGAAATTTACACAGATGGTAGATGTAGTTATGTAGATGTGCATCCCACTTTGTTTTTGTTGATAACCCCAGTATTTACCCCGCTAGCCCCCTAAAATGTTTTTTTTTCCCGAAGTTTGTCTGACTCGTTTTGCCATCAAATGCTTGATGGATGTGGCTGAAACTTATACAGCTGGTAGATGTAGTTATGTAGATGTGCATCCCACTTTGTTTTTGTTGATAACCCCAGTATTCACCCCGCTAGCCCCTTAAAATGGGTATTTTCCCCCGAAGTTTGTCCGACTCGTTTTTCTATCAAATGTTTGATGGATTCGTCTGAAATTTACACAGATGGTAGATGTAGTTATGTAGATGTGCATCCCACTTTGTTTTTGTTGATAACCCCAGTATTTACCCCGCTAGCCCCCTAAAATGTTTTTTTCCCCAAAGTTTGTCTGACTCGTTTTGCCATCAAATGCTTGATGGATGTGGCTGAAACTTATACAGATGGTAGATATAGTTATGTAGATGTGCATCCCACTTTGTTTGTCCGGATAACCCTAGTATTTACCCCACTAGCCCCCTAAAAGGGGTGAGTTTATAAACAATGTCAGAATTGGCTAAAATTTGGATAGCTTGTAAAGTATGCCAATTATTGTTATTGCGTCATTGCAGTTCGGGGTAGGGTTGGTTCGGATATCAATTATTTTCACTATCCGGATAACGGATATATACGGATATTTTAAATTTCGCTATCCGGTTAACCGGATAAAATAATTTCTATTACAAATCATCCAATTGTGGCACAGATTTCGTTTTAGTGTTTGTAATTGTCCAACATATATCAAATTTACGCATTTACTGCTTAAGCAGTGTAATTCTAAAAACCCCGATTCATTAGTTGTTTCACATATTGCCCAACAGTCAATTTTCTGAACGAAAATAGGCTCTAACAATTGTTATCAAACGAACATTTCTTTTTCGAATCTCAAAATTTATTCTTTCAAAGGAATCACCTTACAATGGATGCACTTTCGTGACTTCATTTTTCTCGTGATTTTAACATCAGTAGGGAATATGTACAACAAAGCGAACATTCGTATTAATTAGGAAAAACATAAAGTCGTTTGTTGCATCTATCATTGCACATTAACTGCGTGTTTTCTGAAATTACGTTAAAATGCATAAAACGCTTACGCGCCACTATTGTTTTGTTATCCGGTTAACCGACACAAAAATATCCGGATATCGGATAGTAAAAAACCCTCCGGTTAATCGTTTAACCGGTTATCCGATATCCGGATAATTCAACCCTAGTTCGGGGGTTGTTAACAGCCCTTTGACGTCAGAAACATTAATAGTTGTTGCTCAAAATACCTCTAGTGGTTGAAATTTTAAACGTTGGCAGATTGGACTGAAATTTTGCAGTACTATTGATTGAGTCATTGTGGTTTCCTTCGTTTAAGTTTGTGTGTGTTGAACCTCAATTAGTTATCCTACTTACTCATTGTTATCTATTGAAATGCATTATCTACAACTTTGCATGTGTGGGGACCCATGAGTTTTTGCTTGCAGAAACAACCAAGGTTATAAAAGACGATGGCTAATATAGGACCCAATATAAATAAGTGTAGGAAATATATTAATGTTTCAAAATATGCTATAGTGTATGTGCAAGGGCAATATGTGCTAAGCCACCCTTCTAGTTGGATGTAGTTTTGCACATTACATTTAAGTAATTATTGGGATATTTACAGTGTGATGACCCGAAAGGCCTATTGTTGACCCAATACTCCAACCAGTGCCACAGCCAGTTTCCATAAATAGATTTCAATTCTGACACAAAATTTTGTCTTAGTTGAATGAATTTGGGACATGCAGGTTATAATACTGTTAAGGTTGCTGTGTTTCAACCTACAGCAAGTTTCTCTACCACCAATAAAACTCTTTTAGTGTGTTAAGTTCTGAAATAATATCTGAGGTTCGATAAATTTTGTGCAGTTTGGGATTCAATGAAGGTATTTGGCCTATCCAGTGGTTCTCAAACTGTGGTACGCGTACTACTAACCCAACTGATCAACCCTGGTTTTGGCTATTAATGTGATTTTTGTGAATCCAAATTGAAATTGGATCAGTGTGACAGTATAACACCAACTATATTAAGATCATGCAAACTTATTGTCTGATTGAGAATTGTATACCAATGGCTACATTTATATTTTGAAGAATGACACTTTTTGTAGGTGGATATGGATCTAGATGCTGCTGAAGAAGACACTGACAATTCGTGGATGATTTGATAATTTAGTGAAATTATCTTTTGGTTTGTCCACCTAGCGGATATTGTTGTTGTGCCTTTTGGGCCACTTGGTGTTGCTTCTGAGCCGATGACCATGTTATCTTCAGATGGCGCTCGAGTAACATGCCAAGATACTAACGGGAAGCAACAAAACTTTTTTGCACATGTCTCGTGATTGGTGTATCTGTCAATATTTATATTCCGCAAAATCCACCAATATTTTTTAGTTTGTTTTTGCGCTGTATGTGTTGTATGTATGTCATATGCTTGCATACGCAATACCACATTTTAAGCTTCAATAATGATGTGGCTTTACATTTGTCTGAATAACAGAACTGTTTTTGTCTACATAAGTAAAGTTCAGTTTTGTGGCTTTACATTTGTTTACATATATACCTGCGTATATTTTTTTACTATTTGATAGCTTACTGTTTCCATATGTTTGTGACTCTTCCCTTTTCGCGTCTGCTTTCAGCGAAATTATGCTCGTAACATGTTACATTGTGTCGACAGGTCCTTTGTCTCTTAGTAGTTACAATAGGTAAAAAAAACTGTCGATCCGCGCGCATCACACCACAATGAAACGGAAATCAGTAGTTGTCGGTACCAAGAAGGTCCTGTACCCAGTTGCTGGTCTGCAATCCGACGTTGAGGCACTTTTGCAGAAGTTTGTGGACACTAACAGCATCAGGTTAGCGCCAATCTCCTTTATGATTGTGCACATGTCAATCAACCCCTACTGTGTGCATCGTATGCTGATCATGCACGCCATGTTCTCCAGCAATAGCATGTCCGGGCCTGGCACTTTGCTTTCCTGTCCTCAAAAAGCCAGTCTTACGTTAAAACTTCAACTATTGGAAAATCCCGCTAATGTTCATAAATATGTCATGTTTTAGGTCGTATAGTGTCATCTGTAGCCTTTATGTGAACACTTTGGTCTGTTATTTGATCACATTCGGGGAATTTTTCATGTGATCATCTATCGCCATGTGATCATCTATGGAACGCTATTGAGATTAAGACCCAACTCAATAAAACGACACCTAGTTTTTGCTTAGTTCGAATATTGTATTTAACATACAATGCTGATTTCAGGTATGAAGATTTTTCTAAACTTTGGCGTGAAAGCAACTTCTCTCTTGTTCACGCTGGTCGGCAGGGATTGCGCGAGAAGCGAATCTTCGTTGAAGAAGCTTTTAAGACAATCCTAAAATTTATTCAACCACCGTTTAGTCTTCAGGTAAACACTTGTGCAATGCACTTTTAAATTTTATAACAAATCTACTATGTAATTCCTTAAATTAAAAACTGAGACGCTACCATATTTTGCTCGTGTACAAGGAAGGGTATTTTTTGCATTTTACCATAAAACTTTAAGTCTTGTGTTCTTGGAAACATTTTGTTATAATTCACTTTTTTATACGGAGCAATGGATTAACCCTGCTCATTTTCTAACCATGAAATCGTATCATAATACGCTTTGGCCCATTACATCGATATAATATTGATAGCTATCAGCAATAATTATATCGACTTGGCCCTCAAAAAGCCTCGGATTACAATACATGCCGGAATTAATCCCGCTGCTTGAATGATCATTACTGTTATTTGCCAAATTGCATCGCCCGCAACAATCGCGCCTCACAATATTCCACGTAATGGGAATGGACAAATCGGGATTATACACTTCTATTTGACTTGTGGTCCCTGGTTAGGGGCTTGTCGAATAACCTATAAATTGAGTTTGGTCGCTCAGCCCTCTTGAGTGCCACTTCACGTCTGTTTTGCCTTGTACATTCCGGGCGCGCGCCCTGATTGCTTCGGTCGTAAGTGTTGCATCAGCGAGCGATTGGAAATCACAAGTGGCATTTTCTTTTCGAGCCCTGCCGCAGCTTCAAACGTCAAGGTTTCGACGATTATTGCTCTTCACTTTACTATTGCAACGAACTGACAGATGCTGTTGTCCTGGAGTGTTATTCATTTCATGCAATTTTGGTGCTTAACACGGTCTCAAGTCACTTTCATATGAACTGTGTTGACCTTAATGTAATTTCAAAGGACAAGCCACAGTTTGGTATAGGCCGTTCATTACTTTTTTTCTCGTTTCTTCAAGCCTGAGAGGGTCATAAATTTACCCCGAAGGTGGCCTAATGAACGTTCTGGCCATCACTGGCGTACATGATAAAGTTTCTCAATACTCATGGCTGGATCATAAATTATATTATTTCCCAACAGGTCCGCGTGGGTGCGCTCTACACCCTGTACGGCATCTATCACAGCCAGCGTCTTAAGCCCAAAGTCAGAGTCCGGGTGCCCCTGTCGTGCTGGCAAGAAGTCGTTGAGATGCACCAAGAGGTCATCACTCATCAACACTTGGATGTCGACTACATCATACGGAAAATGAAACATGACGGGGTGTTCGAATTCGTCGCCTATCCTTCGACCCTCAGTTTAGGTGAGTGCGTATCTGTAGTGCAGACCCCTTTTGGGTGGATGTAACGCTTGGCTGGGATAATCCTAGCTTGTTTGTGACTTGCTGAATGGCTGACCAGTAATGCACAAAGGAAGGCCTACGGTATTTCCTGTCGGTTTTGTATGACCGCACCTGGCAACAACCAAGTTGTGGGTTGTGGTTTAAATAGCCGCTGCTATGCCTAACCTATATTTGGACAAAACTTCTGATTTTATTTTCAGGTGCATAACCCGTGTTTTTGATTATCATGGACTATATTTTGTTGTATTATTTGTGTTCGTTCAAAACGATCATAATTTTACCGTTTTTCATTTTATTCTAACGAGGATGCCGTATGTTTTAAGGCAAACAGCCGTTTTACAAAAAAAAAACATTTGCAAAGCTTTGTTTTCCCATTCGTTTGCAAAAACACTATTGCAATCCGCCTTCAATGTTAGTTAGATTATTTTTGGCGCTTTGCCGTTTGTTTGCGTGAATGCATCGTTACCGCTAAGGAATTCGGCCGCCAGCCAGTTGCAAGTCGCCAAAGGTAGGTCGACGTGTAAGGCACTGGTAAGTTTTTGCCGCTTTTGCGTTTTCACCTTCAATTATCAACGGCCGACCGCCGCAATCGCCTCCCAGCGTCACACCTGATTGCGCACCCTGACATTTTGCTCTCACGGTAAGTTGGAGGCTCTGTGTCCAGCGACCTTTTGCCTCGGCTTGGCGCCTGAGTTGTTCCACCAAATATTCAACAGCTTAAAAAAATCGTCGATTCGTTGGCCAGGTAAGCGTTAGTCATCGATGGAAGGCTGGTAATTGTCTTTGTTTTGTACTGTGAATAATGTCTTTTTAAAGTTTTGTAAGTTGTGTATGTAACTCCTGACACATTTTGAAAAATTAGTCTACACTCAAAATTCAATTTCTGGTGGCATTTATAAGAGAAGAGACGTTTCTGCATTGTTCTCCTGGAACAAGTTCTATAATAAACATTTTGAAGACAACTTTGTGCGAATATTAAAATATTAACGACTCCTTTTCTTTATGCTGACGGCCGCAGTAACAAACAAGTCAATCTACTTTACACTTTCCGTCGTATCCCGTTTCCAACCTAATTTCAGTGTTGATCGGGTTCCTGTCGGGGCCGATGTTTATTGCACGCGAGTTCGCCTGGGTTCGAAACGATGACGGGCATGCCGGCACCAACCGTTTCTCGTCTCAAAACGTCATGTAATCACTGTATTTTTTCAAATACCAAATATTTCGGTATTTAAACCTTCGAGCAGTCGTAGAAATCGTGGGACATGGTTTAAGGGCAGTTCTGCCAGAATTACAACAAAATGTGTAAAGTGGAGACAACCGACCTTTGATGCAACACTCCTATGTTCACAAAGAGAAGCTGTACCTGCTAAAGTTTGTCTTGTATTTAGATAGAATCCCTTTCTCTTACTCGGACGCCTGTCTACATTATAATCATTATCAATTATACCGAGTGAAGATCCATTTTATTGTTTTAATGGTAAGTTCGGATTCCGTGAGGCGCTTCCGATATTAAAAATTTGGAGCAAGGCTTGAATGAAGTTTGGCCATCCGTGGTCGACATGATTTCAAATAGACCATGAACCAATGCACTCGTCCGACCCTATACAGAACCTTATGACGATAACCTGCCCTTACGCTCAACAAATGTTTTTTCAGCCGCCTCGCCGCAATTACCGATCCAAACGAGTTAGAAATTGCTGCTGAGACGTCACCATCTTGGGTTGGTCTGTTTGTGATTTCGTCAACCCCCGGTTGAGAAAGGCATTGGATGGAAATACAATGGAGTATCCTGATGTGTGTTAAAAAGAAACTACCGATTTTTTTGTGTAAAATGTGTTATTAGGAGATTGATCAGTTGATTGAGTGTTGGGTTTCTCGTTGACCTTGTTTGTCCCTTGTTTTTTTCGGAAGAAATTATGGGAGAATAGCCCGTGAGCGTGTTTATTCGATCTGCGCTGGTCAACAAACCTCTGTCTTTCCGAGTTCTATACAACCAAGCACAACTGACCAATTCTAAAAAAATGTGGCAGATAATGTGAAAGTTATTGCTTTTGGCGAACACGTCGTTTGTATTATTTTGCACAGTGGAAAGGGTTTAAAAAGATTAATTACCATAAACGTTTGGGGTTAAGGGTCACGGATGCCCTTTTCGATTTCCAGCTACGTGCGTCCACCATGACTGTGACAGAATTCGCCCACGTGTCACTTGACGCTGCATCGGGGCACTTGATGTAATCGCCGTGACGCATCGCTTCCCGAAAAATATACACAGATCGCGGCACACGACGATTCGAAACACCAATGTCCACTTTGCCGCGCAAATTCGCAAAAACAAGGTCGTTAGGAACCGCATCAAATGGTTGCATCACTCGATCAGCCCTCGTCCCTGGTCGTCAACGATCTGATAATGAACTCCGCAGGCGAGCTGAAATCGCCACGCCGCTTGCAACCTACAGTCAGTTTGACGCCGCTCCAACACGCTGCCATCTAATGCTCGGTCCGTTTATTTGGTCAACGCCGCTTTATGTTACCCGATGGACTTGCTCAAGGAGTGTATCACCCGCCCGAAGCTAAATATCTCATGTCGCTCTGGCCAGCTCCACACCGAGTGTTTGGTCGTCATTAGATGATTACTTTACCGAGTTACCTCTTCTGAATATGATCACGGTCCTTATTGTAAAAGAACAACATGTGGTTGTCCAGGTGATTACAAATTTAGCGCATTCATGAGCTACGTCATTTTCGTAATTGTAACATGCCGAACATTCCCAAGCGCTTCTGTTGTCTTCTTGCAAACTTGTAAAATCAATTTTATCTGGCTTGTGTCCATTTTGTGGAGTGTGCGAGCAATAAAAGAGGTCGGAATTCGGAAACCCGTTTATGACTAAGAAGCGATTCGCGCGTCATTCGTCCGACGTTTTGCGTAATGCCGAATTTTGCTAATACCTTTTGCTGTTAGCTTTCCGTCTATCCCAGTTCCCAAACCTGCAAATTACCCCTTCTGTGATGACTCGCTAACCCGTATCGTCTATTGGCTTAGCGTAGAGCTTCTACAGTTTGCTAAGCTTCAGATGGATTGGGTGCTTAGCTATTTGATGTAGATTCTTGCCTGGACATTTTAAAATAGCGTTTACATGCGAAAATGACTAAAATGTTTGTTGCATATGATTTGTTGCCAACCGGTTTTGCCGCATGTACATTTTGCTTGGCGACCCGTGAAATTAAAAGCCGCATGTTTTGCGTTTGGAGCACCAGCATATACTGCATCGCTTTGCTTGTTTGTTTGTGTTGTAAACCACACTCTATACTCCAGCGTTCTCGTGCAAAACGGCCCATCTTAGTGATTAGATATACTGCAGGGAGAGGTATATACAAATGTCCGTGGTGAGCGTGTGTTTACCACTGATGCTATTTGTAACCCGCCCCGGAGGCAGCGAGCTCAAAACACAAATTTTCATTTTTTCCCAGTCCCGCCTTCGCCCGCAAAGCTAGGCATACGTGTGACGTCATCCCGCTTGGGCATATAGTTTCCGAGAAACGACTTGTTGACGCCTGATTCAAGCTTTTGGACTTTCCTTTCCTCAATTTATCGCTTTACCGCATAGCTCACCTACATTTGCAGTTTCTGGACTCCGGTTTGGTCACCTTGACCACGCAGTACGTTGTTTGTGTCCAGTCGCTTTAGAATATGTTTTCTAAACGCGTGTGAAGCGCTTTGCTTCACATGGGCGGCGATGCTGTGGAGCAGGCAAATTACGGGACGGCGCTGAATGGTTTGTGTGTAAGGCACCGCAATGTCTTGTTTCAGGTCAAGTGTATCTGTCAGCGGGCGAACCTATAATTTCAGCATTCCGATGCGCGGTTCTTCGGTTTGCGTGAAACCACTAATTACAAATTCGCCCGCTCTTCACAGCGCCGTGTGGCCGCATCTTATGTATTGCGGTTCAACCAGCCGAAATACAACAATACGACGCTCCCTTAATAAAGCCTTTTCTGAATTCATTTTTCTCTTTCCACCAGCGTTTTATGTGTATCATTGTGGTAAGAATTATCATGAATATTCCGCGCGGTTCCGCACAAAGGGCGTTGTGTGGCGTTGCGAAGAGAATAACCGCACCTGTGTGGCGTTACATGTGGTTGACTTTCAATGTAACTCCGGTTTATAAGATTGTGATAAATTGACACTTGCGTTGCTTGTGGCCGCGTTGTACTGGCGACTGAGCTGATTATCAGGTTTGTATTTTACGTCTCTTTTGCATGTAAATTGGGCAGCAGTTTGTGGAAACCGAGCTTTGCCGCGTGATGAACTTATGGCCGCATTCTTGATTTATTTGATAATTGCCGCGTTGTCGAAATCCGGTAAGTGTCAGAAAGTGCTAACCACCCGTCGGAATTCAGCCATCAAAGCACTTTCACAAACAAATGGCATCCGCGGTTTGATGCCTTACAAGCACCTGTTCTTAACCATCATCAACAATAACAACGTTGCATATGTAATACAGTTGTCACATTGTAAGCTTCCTTTGTGAGCTTTTGCATTGATCCACTGACATGGCACTGACACTTTACACAGCGGACACCAACCCCTCATAGCTCTTGCATTCGGGCATGAAGGCGGCGGTGGCCATTAAATGAAGCCGTGTGCCGTAGCCAAGCCTTTCTCTTTGCTTGCTCCCAAGCGCGCCTGTGGGTCCACTGTGGTCCATTGCGGGAATATTGTACGAAGGAAACCCGCGTCAGCTTGTTCCACTCGGTTTCATTTGACTGTGTATTGCCATAAGCAGGGGAGCTGGTTCTTTCCTTTGCCCATACCGTCACGCAACCGCGGCCATTCGTTAAGCAATGCGCGCACGCGAGAGTCCTGCGGCCATAAACAACCGCCTAACTGAGGTTGCCAAAAAAAAAGTTGTTGGCCTGCATTGCAATGCGAATGGAAATAGGTTGTTCACAATTTGGAGTTTCTTGCTTTTTTCGGGTCTGCTCTTTGGTGTTTCAGTGGATTTTGTTGATTTCAATTTTTCCACGTTGTTTGCGCGCAATTTTCTGGAACTATTGCGAAATTGTTGGGTGTGACTCATCGAAATGGTATTTGGCGTGAATTTTTGTGTTAGGTCAAGCGCGGTTCACTTGAAAAGTAGAAAGCATAGATAGTTCTGTGATGGGTTAACGAAACAACACCTTCAACATAACAATATGATATTATCGGTCAATTCAATGTTTTTAGACTTTATTGGAAATATACATTTGTGGCAAATTATACAGATACGACAGTGCCTCATATTCGTTTGGATAGATATATGATTTACTTTGGTTTTATTGCACAGTCCGATTAAATAAACATTTCAAACTGGGTATTCACGTAGTATAGCAAGAAACCATAATATAAAACTACATGTTCTTCTTTGTGGTAAGTTGTAAAATATAACATTAACTTTAACGATTTTATTAGTTTTAGACAAAAACGGCGCGGGTATTGTCCACTTTTTTGCGAGGTAACATGGTGGTTTACATATTACTTTCAACCGTAACGCAACAAAATGGCATAGCGGACAGCGATTGGTTTCAGAATGAACAAAAACACTCCAGTGCATCCTGGAGATAAAACCGGCGCTTGGCCAACTGCCATAAAATCCGATTGTGCTGTAATAACTCAATTGTCCCACCACAATAAACATACGCAGAGTGCCTGAGCCAAATAGCCAGCGCACGCGCGTTATGTTTTGACAGAGCCGAGCGCGAGCCAGCTCTCTTGGCATTGCTCCGCGTAGTCCACTGGTCAACGGCGAATAAACACTGTCAAGCGGCCAACTGAAAAGAAAATATTAGATTGCCACCGCCGCTTCCTGTTGGCCGGTGCTGGGCCTTACAAGTCCCTGTGCTCGCTGAAAGCCACTTGTTGAGTACCACTCCTAAGCTCAGTGCTTATTCGGACGCGCGCTACGGTGTAGGCTGGTCTTTGGAGTAGGTCCATTGCTGGAATGCCGACCAATACCCAAGTGCCATTAAACGTCCGGATAAGCGTTTGTTTGAATTGCCGCTGTAGTTTTCCGAGGTAAACAAGGCTGGTCGCAAGTGGCATAGCCTGTGGTTTACCTACTGCATTCATGCGGTTTATATGCTGCCCTCCTGGGAAACGACGCCTCACGTTGTATGGAGAAGGGATGGTTTGTAATTTAATGATAACACCCACGCGATTGGTGTTGCTGTCAATCGTTGCATTTGGATTGTGATTTGGCGCCACTCCATGCAATTCAATCAACATTGCGACCTCGCAGCTTTCAACTTCTGCTTACTGGCATTGGATAAAGCAATTGCGAGAATGTTCAGAGCACTTGGGTGGCAAGTGACTTCGCTGGACGCTTGGCGCGGGCTTTTCTTGCAAGAACGCAGGAAGACGGCGGTAAATATACGTGTTCGCCCAAACCACCAAATCGTCGTCCTGATTCTTGTGAAGGCGGCAACATGATGCTGCCGAAAACTCCGCGTCGCTCGTGTATTGCGGTAATAGGCGGGGACAACCGGTCGTTGTGTGCTAATTGCGTTATGCATTTCGTTTGCGTCTCGCGCTGCAGAACTGGCGGCGACGTTTGATAATTCACGCTTGTGCGCCAGGTCCCATTCCGACCTTGCAGTCTCGACCCTCTGTTGTTTTCAATAGCCCCGGCTGACAAGACAACTGCACAAAAGCAGTTTTTTCAAAGAGATGCGAACCGACGTACAGGATGGACAGGCATTGTTTCGTTTTCCGAGACTGCAGCGCGGAGTTTTTGCTGCAGCCGTGTCCAGCAATTGTTTAGTCCGTCGCCACTGCGCACGTTTTGTTATTGCACCGGCAATTGACAACTTCTTTCCCCGTAGAATGAAATCTTTCCGTGGCAGATCTTTCCCCCAGCCATTGGGTTATGTTACTTTTCGATTGGCAGACTCCCATTTTCGTCGAAGTTTTTTTTTAAGTGTGACCGGCTTCCTTCGGCTTTCGACTAACGCGGCCGTGCGGCAAAGCCCCCTAACCATTGTTTCGTCGCAAAACAACCTTTGCTTAAACCTTTACACCGCAAGCATTTCATCGCATCGCAACACGGTTCGCATGCCTTCTGTCAATCACTTGTGTATGACTAAGCGGACCGATAAGTCGAAATTTCGGATCTTATGTAATGTCCACGCTTCTTGCGTTGCCTTTTGACGATCGAGGACCGTGTTCGGCTCTTGGTCAGGCGCTAATTTCGTAACCGCAAAGCGCTTGCGACAGGAATGCACACTGGCCGTGCACCTTCTCTCTTGGCCGTTTCCTACTTTTCGAGCGAGCAAGCGTAACCTTACCACTCGCTGTCGGGCAGTTGTTTAGTGCAGCGGTTTCCGCCCGAGTATTGCTGATGACCGTTGGTAAGGCTAGCGCTCAATCATCAAGGGCTCCGTGCGATCTCCAGGTCACAGTGAGGTTCCGCACATTCGGCGATGAAATACCAAGGCGAGGCGCCGTTCAAACAGCCCGAGGGGGCCTTAACGCAGGCATTCCTGCCACCGGTCAGTTTATCGCCCAACCGCGCGTGTATTGTGGAACACCAGGCTCGCGTGACTCGGTTGTGTTGGTCGTGGAGGCGCACTTGCCGCTTGAAACGCATAAACAAAGTGACCCTCGGTTCATCTCCTTTCTCTGTCCTTCTCCTTATCGGGCTTGCCGCGGGGCTGTGATAGTGGAATGCCAGATTCTAAAACAACTGAGATATGCGAAGTTGGTGCAAGTTTCATGCGCGAACTTGGCATTGTTTGTGACGCTGCAACATTATCGCCATGTGGAGATAGACTTTGGGGTCGCGAAAATGCGTTAATTGTCTTCGCTTACATTTTAATCGGCACCTGCGCCAGGACAAGCCGCCGCCGCCTTGTTTATTTGGTTTTCGTTTTTCTTTTCTCTCTCTCTTCTCTCGCGCGCTCCGCGTTTTCACTCGCAGGAGCATGGGTTTATCGGCGAAGGCCGAAGCCTGCCTTTTTCTTCTATTGAGCGGAGCCGCGCGCGCTGCCAGAAAATCTTATGTATAGTGCGGCCCAGGTATGCAGTGACCAGAATGTACTCTGCGGTTTCTCAGGGAAGGCCCTTCGGGCGCGAGGCGCTAGTTGATAGGCGAAGGCAAGAAATTTCGCATTTGTTTATTAGCTGCTGAGTTGCTTCCCTTCCTCTGTTGGAAACAATTAAGAATTGTTAGTGGTTTTGAATACGCAGGACGCATAGTGCAGCAACGGCGTTTGTTCTGTATCCGCCAACTGCTTGTCAGACAAGCACTGTCATGCGTTGATTATTTCCTCACGTTTCGCCTGGCGGACTTGATATTATAGCAGCTCAGCTAGGAAGCAAAATTTATTCGTGTGAGGATCAGGCATCGAGTTGCCATCAGGTTAGGCACCGTAACCAAATGTAGCATATTGGGTATTAATGACCGCCATTTATACTAATTTTAGTATCGTGGGAAAGGTTAGAAATAGTATGTTTTTTTAGGAGACAATTACATGACATCGGGCGGTTTTTATGTTGCGCTCGAATAAGCGACTCACTGTCGACGGTTTCCCTTTGTCCAGATGGTCACGCATGGCAAAGCAAAACTCGCACAAAAATGTACCTTTTACGGCCAAAAATTGAACGCGGCTCACTGCTTGACTAATCGCCTGACCTACTACCGCTTTCTTTCTCTTGTAGGAGCCGCTCCTTAGACGAGTGATTACCTTAAGCCAGTTTTTACTCATGTATTTTTGGGCCTATTTGAACGCGTGGTATCGTGTTTGAATATTGCGTCATAAGAAAAACAATAGAGTACGATGAGGTGTCCGAGCCTGTCACCGCAAATTTATCGAGAGGCTAGTCAAATTGTTCTCGTTGTTTTTCAACTACCCTGTCGCCACCCATGCGAATGATTCACTTCGTTCGGTGAAAATCGCCGTTACACGATATTAGCAGTGGACTTGACTCACCCGACTAGACTTAATATGGTTGACTTTGATCGAATGCTTTTTAACCGGGCGATTGAATCCACGAATTGCGAAACCCACCCAGTAAAAACACAATTGAATTTGCAAAACAAGTGGTTTGCGGTCCGGTCCTAAAACGCCTCGGTGAGCAGCCTATCAGCTTCGAGCACATTCGGGAACAACAGGTTCCGTAGATGTTGTGTATAGAGCAGGCAAAATACAAGTGGGGCGTGTTCGGAAATTTCGCCAAGTCCGTTATTGTGGATCCGTCAACTGTGAACAAAAATCTCTCGGGCCGATTCAGTATCCAGTGTTGTGTTTTAGTGTTCTTTTCATCGAGTTTCCGGTCTCTGCTTGACAAACTATAACCTTTGCATTTTCTTTTTCGACAGAACACTTGTACGACTGTGACGACGACAATGTTAGTAGTAGTGCTGTAGAGGACAATTGGCAAACTGAATCGAGCGCACTCACTGCGCTACTAGACGAAGAAAGCCTTGGCCAACTGTCCGCCGTTCACGACAAGTATCACCAACTCAAGTGCAAATTAAATCAACTCCGTAAGTACCTGTTTGTTGATTTGGTATTTGACCTCCGTAAGTGTAGTAAGAAAACAGGCGTGTTGTTCGTAAATTTTATATTTGGCCGCCTAAACGTCCCACGACCTATAAAGCGACTAGGCTAATTATGTTCTTGAAGGCATGTTTCTAATTAACGGCCAGAGTTACAGTGCAGTGGACTGTGCGCAACTTCAGATGAAAGAATCGCTCCGAAATTGCGTTTTCGCGAAGTCGCCTCGCCCGTTTCGCCTGTATGTATGTTTACCCCGAGCAAGGCGTAATTAAAATACTTTTGAAATTGCGTTGTAGTATCGAAATCTATTCTGGTACATGTGGTGCGAAAAATCGGCCAAGGTAACACACGTAGGCAAATTGTGCGGTTAATTCCGTGACCAAACTAGGTCAAATAGGAGTGTTTTTTTCGCGGGGTCGCGCTTGGTTGCAACCCCATAACATAGCGAGCGCTCTGTGTATCCCCTGTTGTTCGTTCAAAGGCTTGTGTGGGCGTGCTGTCCGTCACTGGCAGTCGAGGCGAAGTTAGAAAGCCTGTTTACGCGTATTGGCGACTGCGCGGTGATCGCCCAAGCCGTAGAAATCCTATGCCCGCAGCGGTTAGAAGGCGGCCGATAAATTACTGTGGCGATCAGCACTTTGAGCTTGACCCTTCTATGCGCTTACTGTTTACGCACCGCCTATTAAGCCGTGCCGAATGGCATCGTCTAATCATTTCTCAAGTGGAGATTTGAAATCGCTACTATCAATTGTGTCACCGTCCGAACGCAATCAATGTTCCATCGCTGCTACTTGAGATCACTCTTCGTTATTGCCGACTCCATTTTACAACGCTCAATTTATATTGCATTGGGTCAATTCACTGCCCATCGGCGATCCTGTCATGTACTGCTGATTTGACCGCCTTGAGGTAATTGCGCTCGCCACAGAAACCTCGACTTAAACCGCAAAGCATGGTGTACAAGGCTCAGCACCGTTGTTAATTCAACTGGAAACCGCATGCTAATTACCGCTTATCTCTATTATGTGGCAGGCTCGAGCTTAGCTAATATGGCGTACACATCCTGGAATGCAATACCTTACCTTAACTTTGCATTGAAACCTAAAGTTTGTGCAACACAATTTGTTTGTGAATAGATTTGTAAAATATGTTGTTGTTTTTTCAGGTGGAGGCGAACCAAATACGCCAAGCAGTTCTTTAGACCTGATACAAAACGACGTTGTGGAAACTATCGTTAGGGTTGGTCAAGAGAAAGACGCAGTGCTCACCTCGCCGATTCGTGCCGAACGAGCCCAAAATAAGCGGTGCGTATACATATAATGGCGGTTACTTGATATTAGCCGGGGATTGGCTTGGGCCACTGTTCGCAAGCAACCATGTGTAAACTGACTGGACACTTTTAACAGAGCTCGGCGTTCTGCTTCACCGGACGACTCTGCAAGGAAACGGGCGAGCCGTATTCGCGAAATCAAGAATAGAGCATCGTCAGCACGCGCCAATACAGATTCCAGCGCTTTGAGGTAAGTTTCGACTTCACCCCACTGCTTATGTGTGTGCACGTTTGCCGCCGACCACGCTTTGTTATATCGACGTTTTGCGACGCGCTCTAATTGAGCGGATGCGAAAAAAATGGCGGCGCTTGGTTGTTGAACCATTTTTATGTAACTGATTTAAGCATATAAAGTGCGTTTGAATAAGTATATTAGCCATTTCTAATAATATAAGGTAGAAACCTACTCTAACGGCGTATTGCTCCCACATGCGATCCCGTCAGTGATGACGTCATGCGGCGATGAAGGGCTCCCCCTAGCGACGAGCCACTGGCCGACAATGAAGCTCAACGACAACGTGCCGACACTCAACCAGATGCAAACGACCGCCTTCGAACCCGCGTCCGAGGCTGAAGGCAACACCGGAACGACCGACGCCCTTGTTAACGCCGCAGTTCTGCGACAACGACTTGAGCTCTACTGGTCGCAAGTCCTGCAATGTCAGCAACAGAAGGCGCTGGCCGAGAGAGAACGAGAGACCCATGTGTCTCCGCCTGTAAACGGCAACGCTCCCACATTCCAAATCGACCCGCTCGCAGAGGCGCGAAACCTGATGCAGCGCCTGATGAGCGAAAGGGCGACTGGTTTGCCCACTGATGGACAGGTACCCCCGTCTAACCTAGTTCCCGGCAGTAAAGCCGCCCCAACGTATCCAACATACTCTTCCAAGTTGCCGACAAACTTCGGTACAGAGCTGGGCAACTTGCTTCCTCCTCCTCCGATGCTGCCATCCAGCCTTGCTCCTCCTCACCCAATGCTAACCAACCCGACGCCCTCACCAACTACTGTGCAATCTTCTACCTCAACCACACCGCTTGATCTTTCAAAGGTTCCCACCCATGACTTTCCGACGATTCCAGTCGCCACTTCTGCCTCACTCATCCAATCACCAGCACAAGACGAACGCAGATCCGATGCAATGCAGCCGCTCGACCTCAGCACATCAACTAATAAACGACAACACTCAGACGACCGAACAACTATCTTGCCGGACAAGCCAGTGCTCCAAAGCACACCTCAGCGCAAGCAGATTGAGCCTAACTACCTTGCAAGCAGCAGCACAGCGATGATACCTCCAATAAGCGCCGCAGTACCGTCGTACACTCGAGCACTAGCGGCAAACCCAGCTTTTTCAGCCCTCAACGCACAACAGCTTCTCGCTTTGGGTCCGTATTTCCAGAATGTTCGACCACAGTTTCCGTACCCGAAAAATGGCCGGCAGCAGCAACCCCAACCACAACCGCAGTATCCCGTAGCCAGCGGAATTGGCCAGGATTATTTGCAGAAATGGATTCACGCCGCACAACAACGTCAACAAGCGACCGCCGTGTCGCAACCAGCCGCCAAGAAGTCACGCACGGTAATTTTACAGTTTTTTGTTTTGTGTAATAAACGAAATTGTATTGTTATTTTGCAAATTTGTGAGTTCATGCTTTTCATTTCCACAGGAGGAATACCACGCTGCAGCTCAAATGCAGTTTCACAGAATGAACGGACCCACTAAGAAAGATCTTTTCCTCGGCAACAATATGCACTCGCCACAGCAGCACCAAATGCCTGCCAACCCCAACCCGTCCCCGAACCACCCAGCAACCGGCGCCCCGGCCAATAACTCCACCCGAGGCAGTGGGAAACGTTACAAGCGTTACGCGAAACCACCGTACTCGTACGTGTCCCTTATCACATTGTCCATCCTCTCGTCACCGGAGAAAAAGCTGCGTTTGTCACAAATCTTAAAGCGCATCTCTGAGATGTTTCCCTTCTTCAATGGATCTTATCAGGGATGGCGCGACTCCGTGCGTCATAATTTGTCGCAGAACGAGTGCTTCGTCAAGGTGCGTATTGATGTTATCTCCCTCGCGCAAAAGTTCTGTGTTTTAGCTACAATGTTATAATATGGACACATCGCTATCTCTTTATGACCCAGTCCCCGTAGCGCATGTGTGTAATGTATAATTGACTTGGCGCTTAACCTGGGGTCAAACAACAATTTTCCCATTGAACTTTTGCGTATTTTTCTGCGTCAATAATTAATGAGTCCACCCGCTGTTTTGCAGGTGCTGAAAAATCCGTATCGGCCAACGGCGAAAGGTAATTACTGGACGGTGAATGTGACTGCCATCCCGCACGAACTGCTCCTACGACAGAACACGCTCGTTTCGCGCTACGCCCAGGATTCCGGCTTCCGTTACCGCAAGGACCTTACAGAGGTATTCGACCTCGTCAACGGAAATCTCAAAGTCGGAATTCCGCATTACTTGTTCGACGGCACCGACCTCGTCGACGATCCGGCCTCTGTTATGGAAGCTCTGTTGCTTGAAGAGAAAACCGACGACGATAGCAGCCATCCTCTGCCGCTTAACTCTCGTGTTTACTCACTGGAGGATATGTTCAACCAAGACGACTTTCTCGAGGAAGACATGCTGCGCCAACATCAGCATCACAATAATGGCGGCCGTTGGTCAAACAAAGCTGCGAAACGCGCCAATACTCAAAGCAAATCTCTTGCTGCTGCTGCTGCCCTACCAACTAGGGTCACAACATCAACACCATCCCCTGCCTCGTTTCAACATTACATTAACAGCATCGAATCTCAGAAGATGGCCTTGCAAATGATGCAGAATCCAAACCCGACTGTAGCGCCTGCTAACCCACAAATGCTCACCCAGCAAGAAATCCTGTCCAAGGCGCTATCCGGCCAAATGCCAAATCTTGGATGCCTTCCACTGCTGCAGAATTACTATGCCAAAAATCAGACCCAAACCGTGGAGGCTCCACAGAACAACGTTGCACCCAAACCGTCCGAAATCAGCCCGGTTTTATCTCAACCTTCCGATATTGTAGTGCGCCAGGCAAAGTCCGCCTCGCCTCAACCTGTTGTTGTCAACAAAATGGAATCATCAGTCGTTGAGGAGCAAGTTAACGATGTGGGCAACTGGAACCAAAACAATGCGAAACGAAACCGAAGAAAGGGTGTCCAGCCCATGCGTCGCTTCTCATCCAACGAGTCCAGCGTCAAAGCTGAATTCACAGCGAGCCCGTGCGCGACAAGCACAGTGGATAGCGGCATCGTCGGTTCACTGTCGCCCCGATCGCCAACCCGATCGTTTTGCTCAAGCGAGCCAGGCGACGTTAGCGGCGTTGGGTTGGTGATAGACCAGGCTTCACCGGTTCGCTCACAATCTTCTGATGTGTCGGCCGAGACGATGGCATCATCGCCGCGCGACGACACCGATGAGATGATCGTGTCGCCCAGAGGTTACGCCGCTCCGCCGTTTTCCATGTTCGGGGCTCGACCTATGGAAACTGGCAAAACCATGTAGACATTTTGCCACTTGATCGTCTGCATTAGATCTATGCACGAGGAAAGCTTGCGAGGGCGGTTGGGAAACTGCTTTGCAAAAACTCAGGGATCACTTTGTGTCTCGCTTCAGGGATTTATGCTTTGTAGCGTTTTTGTTTTTTGTAGCTTGCCACGGAACCCGCTTATAATTTGGTCACTAACTATTGCACCGCGAATGTATTTATACTTTTCCACGCGGAAAGCTAAATCGCATTTACACACAATTACATAAGACGCCTTTGTTTAAGCTTGCTGCGAGACGAACCCTGTACATTTAAACATGTTTTTTTTTTACTTCGCGTTCGCAGTGCCCGAGATTAATATTTTGTCACGCCGTGTGTTGAAACTGACAATCGTTAACGCAACTAACCGCTTTTCTAGTTTAAGGCCTCCGCTTCTTACCCCAAGATTGTACATTTTTTGTCAAGCCAAATAGACCCCCTCCCCTTACACGCAGTACAGTTGTCAAAATGCAAGTTCAATACGTTCTACAACGTTTCGTGTACATAACCCAATATTTATACTTATATGTGTGCGTGTGGATGGGTGTGCGTGTAACAATTGCATGTTGTATATTTGTCTTAACGCTATCCGGTAGAAATACGTTTATTGCATTTCTGTGTTCAAGCCAGCAGCTTTGCCAAACATTTGCTTCGCTTGCTCGCTTGCTACGTCAGGGAAATCGCCCGCTTAAACGCTGTTGCATGTCTCTAGGACCGCTTTAAATCATCACTTTACGTATACCTCTTCAATCTCCACCACTTTGTCTATCAGCTGTCTTCAGTAGGCCTATTTACCTCAGTTACGTCTCAAACGCTTCTGTGAGCCTTAAATAGCGCTGTTGTAAATTAAAATTACTTTGGTCTCCTCAACATGAGCTTAATAACATTAAAAAAAACAAGCATCTATCTATCGGTAATCCCAGCAGTGTAGCGTTATTATTATGTACCTCGCAGTTTCTGTTTTTTTTTTGTATGTGTATTTTTTGTTTGTTTCATTTTTTTGCGTAGCTATACGAGCCAAACGCTATATTGCTTTGCCAAATACTACACAATATTACACACACAAACAATGGCAATCACTCGTAAAATTAGCTAAAATCTACTTAGATCAATATTAGGTCCTCATTGGGTTTTAAAATCTGAAATTGCTGCCTCTGCAAAAACGCATGCAAAGTAGACCAGCTTAATATGCTAACGTTGGCCAGTTTGGTTCAAAGAAGGGTTGTAGTCCAGGGTCACAGGTCGGTGTTGTCATGTTTGTATCTTTACCTCATTTACTACTTATCGCCGATTGCAAACATTTTGTTCTTTCTCTGCTTGTTTTCGCGTCTGCAAAGACTTAATACCTCATTAATGTTGATTGTTTCTATGCCGATCCTGTACGAACAGCGAGCATCATGCTTGCTGCTCAGCGGAAAAATTAGTTGTTGCTATGGTTTCTGTTTGTTGCTGTTTGAATTTCGTTTACCTTTTTTGAATTCTCGCTTTGATTTGTGCAAGTCGACAATCGGGAGTTTTCAGATAATACAACATTCAATAACCCAAACTTTTGTCATGATATGTATTGTTTGTGTAGTGTATTAGACTGTTTAAAATTTACAAATATTGCTATGGACTAGGCAAGTTTGTTTGCGTATAAACCTGTGCTAGTCAGCCGAAATTTTCACAAATGATACAAATCAAAAATTCTCGAGAAATTACAAAAATAGAAGTTACGTTACAACAAGTTAATCGGATGGTTGTTCCCACAAAAGTTCATTTAAATAACTGATGCAAAGTTAAATAATAAGGCTTGTTGAGGAACAAGTTTATGTTTAAAGTTAGGTGTATTACATAATCGAACTACAGCTAATTTCAAAATATGGATATTCAACATGCAGAATTTTTTTGAACCGATTCAAAATGGCGGCGGTGGCTTCTCCCGCATAACAAAAAACAAAACAAAAAACAAACATACGGAAGGGTTATATCTGCTTATGAATCAAAGAGAGATCACGTATCATTGTTGTCTAGTGTGGCGTGTTTTGCGCAATAGTTTATAGTGGCCACAAATTAACAAGAAGACAAGAGTCAGCAAAGCGGTCGAAAATCCGCAACCTCCCCGCATCTATTGTCCTTTCTCGTTTTGTTGCTCCCACTGTGCAATGTGTCACAGCTGTTGTTTGTGCGCATTTGTCTCTATTGTAGTTATATATCCGCTGCCACCATGCCCCCACTGAAAAAATAACGTTTTGAAACTTTGTAACCGCACGAATCAAAACTTCAAAACATCCCAAAATTGCGGGTAAAATTGTTTCGGGGTAGCCGGATTTTTGAACTCGTCTCTTTGTATCTTAATCATTGTTTTTGTACAAAAGTCCCAACCTCGTGTTTACCGCTTCTAAAGCAAGTCAATCACTATCATGGAGTGTTAAGGCCCTAAGACAGTGGTTCAGAAATAGGGAGGAATTCTTTCAATTTAAATGGTTTAGCATTTACTATGTAATATATTGGGGAGGAATTGAAATGTTTTGAATTGTTAAGGGAGGAATTCGTTAAAAAGGTTTGTAAACCACTGCACAATAAGCTTACTAATGCTCCTATTGTGAGCATTATTTAATAAACACATAAATTATCACTTTGTTTTGATATCGAAACATCTATAGATATATTCGGCTGGTAGAAAAAACATTTTGGGGTCAGATGTTTAGGACGTAGGGATTCGCCGACTGACCAGTCAGCTTCCGAAGTGGACACAGGAAGCGTCGGTCGCACAACATTGCCACGACCAGTAGACCAACAAGTGGTTATTACGACAGTGGCTTGAACGGTCACCAAACGACCGCATTGCCTGGCCATTATTAACCCGAAGAAATTACACAGCGACCGCTCTTTGATGTCGTAGCCGTTGCGTGGGAATCGTAAATTGCGCATGCGCCAGTTTCCGAAGCCCACCTGAATCACCTCTCGCGTTGTGAGTTGTCGATTTGCCTTGAACGCACCTGACACCACAAGTTAGTGCCCCCGGTTGAACTCCGCACTGTAAACTGCGGTTATTGATCCGTCCGCACTGTAGAAACCGCCGTATTATTGCAACAGCTTCCGTTGAAACAATTTTCCAGCGGGCGCGATATCTTACGATTTGTCTTGTCGAATCCTATGAGCGCTTTGCCCGCTGGCACTGTTTGCGGTTCGGTTTACACTGCAAACCCGCGACTTTTGTTTTTGTTGCGCTCCCGAAAATTGTGAGTCAGCACCTCGCCCATTTGCGGTGTATATTGTTACAGAGGCTTTGGGCGGTCTCTCCGAACCGCACAGGGCGCCGAAGAATCCCCCTCGTCAATTACAATAAGTGAAAGGCGATTTAGAACGTGAACTTGCCCGTGTAAACTTGAGCTGTTCGCTTGAAGTTCTAACACGGAATTAGAAGCTTTCGTCTTTTCTCCGCCTGCTTCGCGCGAATAAACTCTCGCATTTCTGTCCGCCGCGGGGCTCAAACCTGTCACAAAGTTCAACTGGCAATAACACAACAACCGATAGACCGCCAAGTTGCCCGACTTCCGAACTATGAAGGATACGCGGAATTGATTAGGTCTTGCGGCACTTGACAGTCCAACATCCTTCATTTAAAGGTTTTCCGCTTGGCGTGACAGATTTATGTTTGCCCCAACATTTTTAGGGCTTGTTCATTTAACAAAATTTTAGCGCCATACCCCCACCCAAAGAAAATCTACATTTTATGCCATTTTATTTCATTTCGTTGGACAGAATTAAATTTTAGGATCACTTAAACTACACATCCAAAACTTAATATGTTCAACATTAAAAGAACGAGAGTTGGAGAGGGGCATGTAGTCATACTGCAACTTTCATATGGAAAAACAATTTTTTGCAATACCAATGATTTTTAACAACACTAGAGATGAAGTATCTTTTAAAGAAAATGTTTTTGTGTCACAATGTTCTGTTACAAAATATTAGATGAAAAGATTCACACATATTTGGGATTCGGTCATTTCCCCGCTATAGGTATTTAAACATATCTCGTCATATTGTTATGATCCGAATTTAGGTTACATTATATTCGCTTTTACTCGTCATGAATAAAAATAGCCGACATCTGCAACCCGTTTCTTCTTCAGGTACATCAACACAAGCCCGCCTACGTCACAGGATTTTCCGTCTACGTCATCGCAGAAACGCAAGCGCGCAAAGCCTACGCGAAAGCCGAGTGCAAAGGGCTCGGCCCAAAGGTGGGTTATCGCGTTCATCGTTGACTTTCTCCTTGCAGCCAACAAAAATCTTCAAACGTTAATGCGAGTTGTGTTTAGAAACTCGGACAGTGACGATTCGGACGAAGTCCCAAACGTGTATGCGATTTCGCCGAAGAAAAGCGAATTGCCACTTCGAACATCGAAACGGGTAAACACTTTCTGTTTCGTGTAAAGTTGGTTTAAATGTTCTGCTAATGTGCAACTCTGCATTATAAGAATGCTGTGCCCTTCAAATACCGCGAATTAAAACTAATTTGTGCATTGGCAGTGGTTAATCATCATAGAAGCGGCAAAATTGCCTCGCCAGTTCAATCACTTGCTGCAGACCGTAATTATTACTGACCCGGTCATACGATCACTACACCTGCTACATTACTCGCTCAAAATTCGCAGAAAATATTTTTGTCTTACCATAACTGCCAATTGATTTTGAAATAGGCCTGAACAAGTATGTGGTTGTTTTTTACGCAAACCTCAAAAACCGCAAAAGTTGGCTTATTATGTGACCTTATGTGGTTATTGTTTGTCACAGAAGGCCCAAAGTTATCTATCTCTAGCTGGGATCCATGATGGAAGCAGTGATGGGGACGGAATGGATGAGATCAGTGAAGAGGATGAGTATAACGTCTTGGCCGATTTGGACAACGCATCCTCTAGGTTTCATATTAGTCTAATGAGCGTAAATTTTCGTACACATAAAAATGTAGACTATAAAGCGTTTAATATTTAAAACAAATATTTTGCTTCACCATAAAATTAAAGTGTGTCTCGATCCTATACCCGGTCTGGTGACTCAGTATTTGCCCGGTTACATAAGGACCGGTATTTTTCACTTAGTTATGTTATGATTTTTACATGTGTCAGTGATATTAAATAAAAATTATCTAAATTGTAGTAAGAGACGCGGACGGGCGTCTCTCGCTGGTGGAAGGTCCAGGAAATTGCCTTTTTCGTCAAGTGACAAGCCAGCGGCTAGGTAAATTCATTCGTTGTCATCCTAGAACTAGACTATTTGTGTGGTGATAAAATTGACTTTCTGGAACGATTTGTGTTGTTTGATCGGTCATTTAACGAACCCAAATGCCCCGAACAGGGAATTTTATCAGTGCCACGAACTGCCATTAACCAACCGTTATAGAAGTAAAAAATATTTTTTTCGCTAAAATTATCACATGTTTATTTTTCAAATCAAATTGTAAACTCCAATAACCTTCAGAAACGTTGATTTGAATGAGTTTAATCTTTGATTTCTATTGAGTTTTGAAACGTATCATTGTGCTGCGCGCCATTTTGTGCGTGTTTTTGTCTATCCTTCACATTGTGTGTTTAAACCACCAGAACGTCAACCTCTGCAGTCGAGGATAACGCCATGACCAGCAGCACAAAAGAAAAACCGGTAAAGGTGCTATTTATCACATTACGTTATGCGCTATATGTACAATAGTTATTTGCGTATTGAAACGTCCGCTTGTGTTTTAGATTTTAATCGACCACCCCTGTTGCAGTCATTGATAAATCACATTTTGGTTAATAAGGTTAATTACCATCGCCGGGCTGTAAAAACCCAATACAATTCGATGTCATGCAAATGTATAAATCAAATAGACAATTAAACGGTGACCAGTTCATAGTTTAATAGCGCTTAATTATATTGAGGCAGCCCTGTCAAAGTTGGTATTTTGCAAAACGATGTTTAATTGCCGGAACCTCCAGGCCCCTGACTATACGTAATAGCATTGCGCAGGTAATTAGCCTGTGTAATTTAGGACGCACTGTGAATGGCCCACGTTAGAAATAGGCCAACATTGCGTTTTCGCCCGCTGATTCAATGAAGGTAAACATTAATCAAAAGACGAATATTCTAAACTCTGAATGGCTTATTTCTAACGTGTAAATATAGAAGTAATATCGATTAGAATTCGCTGTTCCACCAAGCAAAAGAGAACGTGTTTCGTGCTCTCAAATATTTTAACACATAGTTTTATTGTTTTCAGGGTGAAGCAAGCGTGGATGAAAAGGCACTACCTAAGTCCAAGGTTAAAGGAAAGCATGTCACCCCTGCTAAACAGTAAGAATAAAACCCTCGCAGATGGTGGTTTAATTTTAAAAAATAACGTGCATATTTGATGACAAAAACTATATCAAAGCGAAAATTTTGCATAAGCAATCATCGTTAGCGATAATATGAACTTCCCACATGCAGTTTATCTCTCACGACTTATTAGCACAACGGAAGAAAGTCATCATTGGTTTAAGTGCCGCGCTTTTTGAAATACACCACCCGTTTATTGCGCGAATGCTTCGGCCTTGCCGGATGTTCTGCATCGCACACGAGTCTGACTAACGCGCTGCGTTATTGCCGTTGGTTTACCAAGAAACTGGGGTAACATAATACGCGTGTGCTGCCTATCATCATTGCCTATAGACAAAAACACCACTTGCTTAATTGAGATGCGTCAGCTACTTCTGTCTCGGTGTTTCCAGAAGCAAACCGGACAAGACTCCGAAGCGAAAATCACGTCGACGTGACAGCACCGATGATGGTGGGGAAGCCCCAGTCTCTACGTCATCGAAACTAGAAAAAAGCGTCAAGAAAGAACCGCCAACCCCGCCATTGAAGGGTGTCAAAGATAATGTAAGAAAAATAATCTGTTTTTTCCACCACTGATTCTCAACCATTTTACTTTTTTTGATGCCGTCAGGTTAATCGCCGACCCAAAGGTTTAGTTTTTTTGTCACTGCGAATAATTCCCATAACGAAACAAATAAATCCCATGTGCAAAGCATAACATACCACCACGTTCGGTATACGACCAAAATTTCAAACGTTTTTTGTGACTGATAAGTTGTAAGAACAACGCACCTAGAAGATTTTCCTGTGATGTGATTTTAAATGTGTTCTATTACAACCAGCGTAATATGTCACAATGCATTTTAGGGTTTCGCCCATTAGGCATGTATTCAAACACTTTGTCGCCCCAATATTTTTCGAAAATCATAATTTTTCAATCTCGTAGCGCCTCCTGTTAAGAACCAATGATTTATTCTTTTTCGTTAAAATCGCCAAAGTCAGTGATTTCGATATTTAAATAACGGTATGAATAAAAAATTTGATCAAACATCAGTCCAAACTAGTAATAAAACAAATCGTAAAAGCGAAGATTTTTTTCTTGCTATGACGGTTATAAGTAGCTTTCCAGTACGATAGCCAAGAGGTCATTGACAAATAATATTTTCAATAGAATAACGATGGCATTGGACTACATCAAGCGACCAACATAGAAGATTCGTTTCCTGATTCTGGTAGAATTGTTGAATCGTGCGAACCCAGTGGTTCCAAGTTTAAGGTATGAAGTCTAAATACGGTAATTAGAAAAAAAGATGCACCGACTTTGTATTACTAACGACGTGGTTCGTTTTGTAGCTCGAAGTTGACAGTTTTGTCGCTATTCAGCCGACCCGTGCGCACCATGAGCGACCACTAGTGGCAAAAATTCTAAGCTCCACAGCGACACACATTGAAGTGCTTCGATACATTGGAGGCTATTCGACCAAGTGGTGCGAACCCTGTGATGACACTCCGCATGATAAAGAGACGATTCCCAAAGACTATGTTGTACTTGGCGATTTTTACCTCACACCCAAACGCAAGCTGCCTATGAGAATAATGAGAGAATTGCGTAAACTGTACGCTGACATTGACAAGAAAGTGTAAACCATGTATGTCTCTGTTAATGGGAAGCCGCAATGCACATAAATTACAAATTAAGACACAAATAAAGGTTAGAGATTCAATTGTGTTTTTGCCTTCTATATTTCTTGTGAAATACATTACATGCATCCTGAAGAAAAATCTGCTTCTCTTTAGCCCTGAGTTCAATCTTTTTAATGCCGAGGGTTGCCTTTAAGATCACCAAATAACTTGAGGCCTACCATTTAAAAACATAAGTAAAACATGTTTAAAAATTTATTAAGCACACGTAAAATAACTTACCTAAAAGTATTTGTAAATAAATGCATGTATTTTGTAAAAGTTTGCAAAGATTTGTAGCGCGTATAATTATTGACATGCTAACAAAGCAGAGTTTGGTGTGATCCTCTGTCTACAACATTTTCTCGTACACTAACCGCCATTTATTACCG
Source organism: Phallusia mammillata (assembly GCF_965637545.1). NCBI lineage: Eukaryota > Metazoa > Chordata > Ascidiacea > Phlebobranchia > Ascidiidae > Phallusia > Phallusia mammillata. Next base: position 8,337,519 of record NC_137258.1, read on the forward strand.
CGCGTTTCAATTGTCATGATTGTCGCACGATACTTTGTAGTCAGTGGCGATGTTTAGAAGTTGAGAACAAATATTTAAGTTGCATTAGTTTCAACAGAATCAACATACGGCAAAGCATTTTTGCAAACCGCAAGGGCATCTTGCTATTTTAGAGTTAGTCAAACTGGCGATGGGGGCGGTTTGCCCGCGGGCGTAGGGCTGCAACCCTTTCTGTCTCTGCTTTAGCCTGTAGCGAAAACAAATGATAAGTGAAAAGAGATCAACGTTCAACATATCTATGTTGAAACAGGTTTGTTCATTCCATTTTGTCTTAACGAAATAAAACTAAATACAAGATAAGTGGTCAGAATAGCTATCCATGGTTTAGTACAAACCCCCTTTTTGTCTCAAAGGAAAGTTCTTAAACATAGGCCTATTAGGCTACTTGCTTATATCTTCATCGTTACAAAGGGATTTAGTTTTAACCATGTTGTGTCGATTTTTTCCGTCATGTAGGCTACGTATCATCAGTTCAAGACTTAACTTGAGTCCGTAAAAGTCGATTTGGTGACAATGTGAACAGAGGTAGGCTACACACCGATAATTTGCAAATCGATGCTTAGGTTAATTCACTTCGTTTTGTCTCCTACTTGTGCTGAAAAGAACCAATTAATAAACGAATTTTCGGATGTATTATTCAACTTTACCAAACATGCATGTTTAAAAAACCAAACATGCATGACATAGGCCTACGTTTAAAAAAAATTGTTGCTTACAGTATTATTCTATACTAAAAAGGTATTGGGCTTTGTTTTTGTCACACCAGAAGTACCACTACCATTGTGATAAAATGGTCCCATATATATTCTCGGGCGAAAATCCCGGGGGGTTCGGCGGGGGAAAAATTTTGGTTGGGGGGACTCTATGCACCCCCCCCCCCCCATGTTTTAAAATGTTTATTTTAAAAGAGAAACAAAACGAGTGTAATTGGTGAAATATTTCACAGACCCAAAGTAGCTTTATTTCTTGTTCGCCGTCGGTTTTGCAGCAAAGTTGTCGCCCTTGTCTATGTGGGGTATGTGCCCTTTATTATGACACTTTGAAATGACGTCAGATTATTTATGTTGCCCCCAATAAACAATTCACCGGCTACAAGGACGACTTAATATTATAACGTACAATAAAATGTGAATGTAGCCCACAATAAATGAGTGTGCAAAATAACGGCCTAAGAGGAATGTAATAAAAGTACCGGTACTTGTATTTTCTATTACTTGCTTGCTTGAAACGTTGTGAAAAAACAAATAAAAAATTCACAGTAGAAGTACACAAGATATTTTTGTTAATTTGTTTATGCATCATGTAATTAAACAGTTTAAGCTTTGTTTGTTTTTTTGATAATAATCGTTGTGTACAGGTATGGAATTTTATATTTACTATGAACCGCTTGGGCTAACACACTGTAAAGTCACCCTGGTGATGACGTCATTTAAGTAATCATTGTAAACATTAGGGTGGTAATATGCAGAACAGAAAAACAATTAGAGAGGTTGCTGAATTGTTTTTTAAGACCGAGTATAATAGATATGTGATGAAGATAATTATGCGAAATTTTCATGCTATGTGTACTGCGTATTGTTGTGTTTTTCACACTGACACTACAGTTGTTTGTTTGTAATGTTTGTTTAAACTCTAGAGCAGTGTTTCTCAACCTTTTTAAGCGCTCCTACCCTTTGAGCTTTCATGAAATTTTCTCATACCCCCTGTCTACAATACATAAAATTAAATCACCGTATTTATAACTTATATGCTAAATGCATGCATAAAAACAGTCTTGTAAGTTCAACAATATTTACAGCACACCACCAATCAGTCACTTTAAATCAGTCAAAGACATAACGTGACTTGTTACACATTCTTGACAAATATGCCTAAATAGCGTATACTTTCACAGTGCATGTAGTACCCCCTGCTTTGCTGATTCGTACCCCCAAGGGGTACATGTACCCCTGGTTAAGAACCCCTGCTCTAGAGTGTAGAATCTAGATCCAGATTCATGACCATATTTTAGATTTTCCAGATGGAACTAAAAAGGGGTGACACTAAAACGCTAAATCACGGGAGATGGCGGGACGTCATGAAAACCACTGAATGTCATGTTAATTTGCTGACGGTTAGTGCTATTAAGGTTGGGGTGAGGTTTTATTATAGTAAATCATTAAAAAATGTCCCGTCGGAATATTCCACCACTGAAGAAAATATTCCGCAGCCGAGGAAGACTTTCCGCGCAAGGATTTTTGCCAAATTTCAGCAAATAGCTGAATCAATTTAGACAGGGACATTTTTTTATTCATATACTATAATAAAACCTCACCCCAATCTTTGGCACTAACCTTCAGCAATTTAACCTGATATATTCAGTGTTTCCGACTTTCCGCCATGTCCTGCCATCTCCAGCGATTCAAAGATTTAGTGTCACCCCAACTAAAGTATAATTTTTAAGAAAACTGTTTGGAATTTTCTTCGTAACATTGCGACCCTGTTATTAGTCTGTGTCAGTACAAATTGCTGATTATTGACTCGCGTTTCACAGTAACTTCTACTTATCATGTAACAACAAGATAAGGAATTAAATTTTTATTCTTTAGAAGTAGCGATACATTCAGTTTAAATTTAAACCGGTATATAATGGTTAGAATCTGGAGGTAACTGAAAGAAGATAAAATCTAAATGTGCCCAGGCAATTTATATTGCAATGAGCTGGTTAAAAAAGTTAAAAAAATGGGATGACCGTCCATCTCAGGAACAAACTTCACAACCTGCAGTAGGGAATCCAGAAACCATTTGTCTGGATGCGTTTAAATCACATTGGCAACAGGTGTGTTATGTTTTATTTTTATTCAATAAATATTAATATTTTTATGCACATATATATGTTTTATCTGTTATTTGAGTTGTGTACATAGATATATGTTGTCGTGTTAAATACATTTTCCTTATTTTTTTCCTTAGGTATGTGACATAATCAGTGCCACATGATAAGCTGCAGACAGTGCACACTGTTTCGATCTATAAGGCCTTATTAGTGCAGCTGGTGGCAAGGGATCGGCCACATTGGCTAGTGTGCGCCATACAACGGCACTCCAGTTGTTGGGAGTAACAGAGTAAAAACCCATGCCTCACCTACACTGTGCAATGCCACAACTGGACATACACCACAGAGGAAGCCTTTTAGGTCAAAACATTGTGCACTGTTTGCAGCTTTTCATTTATTGGCTCGATACTTTTACAGAGGGCCACATGTACTGTTAAATAAGTTTTCCTTATTTCCACAGATATGTGACATAATAAGTGCCACATGTCCACGCCCAGCATTTATCCAAACTAAAGAAACAGTGGTACCAAAAATAGAAAACATCACAAGTGATGATGTAAATGTGGTACGAAACTTGTTGGAACACATGATTTACCTTCTTGTTGAGGAACAGTCATCAGGTTTGTTAGACCCAATAGCAAAAGTACTTCCTAGAAACAAACCAGCACTTGTATAAAAGATATTTTGGAAAAATGGAAGAAAATGTTTTACTATTTCTTATGTTAGCAGTTTTATTTATTTGTTAAAATGGTTGGGCAATTCTTTTCTTAGAATAATTAGACTAAATTGTGTTTTACAGGCCAATTATTGGGACCAATCTTAGAGTTCGCTATTACACAGAACATTTTCCAAAAGCTGTTAAATTGGTGGGATGATGCATCATTGTTTAAAACAGAAATAATGCTAAATCTGGTAACTATGTGCTTGTAGTTTTTTGATTATGCGATGGATGCTGTTTTTTATTAACTTGTTATTGTATTTTTTTGCAGCTTAAAGTCTATGAGGTTCTCATAAGTCAAGCACAGCATTCTTTGCTGCATCACAAACAGCTTGTCAGCCCTATGTTAAAATTGTTGTCATGTAGCACATGTACAAGGTATATATTTTTTAACAATCAAATAACTAAAACATGTCCTTTACCTAAGGCTGAACTGTTTGCAGTCTGATGGGGTAAATTTACTGTTGTTTATGTAAACCTTTATTTGCTATGTCTATTTATCTTTAAATGTCTTTTATCTGCTATGTCTATTTATCAGTACATGTCTTATAAACATAAATTAAACAGAGAGTTAACAAAGCTATGGCACAGGTCAGAAGAATTAGATGCGCATATTGTTCTTCTCCTTAACCTTTTGTGTGTGTGGATGAATCGCGACCCAACATTGTTAGAAGTATTTTTCAATGCTTCTTCAGCCCATGGTTCTGCCAACTTTGTGATATTCTCTTTGCTGATTGACTTTATTCACAGGTAAGTTAATGTGGTAGCATTTTTGTACACTGTTAAGTAAATAATTACACAAAAATGCTGACACCTTTAGGTTTGTTGCCACAACTGTACATTTTCTTTGCAGGGAGGGCACTATTGGCCAGCAGGCAAGGGACGCCCTACTTCTGTGCATGTCACTGTCATCAGAAAACGAAAGTGTTGCCAATTATATTGTTCATCAGTCAAACTTCTGTCCTGTAAGTAGAAAACTAGTTGTCCATACACACAGCAACAACTTGTTCTGTTCACACACAGCAATATTAATTTCTTAACAGAACACTGTTTTGCATTTCCTACATGTGGTTTTGTAACTGTCAATCCATTTCAGGTGTTGGCAACTGGACTGAGTGCTTTGTATTCGACACTGCCTCGTCACATGGTTGTGCGGACTGATGATTGGCATTGTCTGCAAAGAAGTGATTGGTCGCAAGTCCCATCGCTGATTAACTTTATGAATTCATTTGAGTTTTGCAATTCTGTAATTGAAGTTAGTGACTTTTATTTTTGCCCAACTGTAATACATGTTCAACACATTTAAAATGTTTATATTTGTATGTTCTGTGTTATACTGTACTAATATTTAATTTATTTATGAAATGAAGCCTTCATTTTCAGTAGTTAATGAACTACTGTGTATTTGTACATATGGTGTAACAATGTTTTATTGAAAGAAAGTCTCACCTTTATATTGTATGTAGGTTGCACATTCTATTGTCGGTGAACAGCTGCTTGATTTTTTCTACAATGGATTTCTTATTTCTGTATTTAGTCCATCACTGCACAAGGTACATAATGAGGCTTCATTAAACTAAAGAAAGTTTATAAATCAGATTTTTGTCATTGTCAATTTTTACATTTTGTCATTTGTTAACACTTACATTTCTAAATGATGTTCAACAAATTAACTAGAAGCGCAAACAGACAGAGGACCCATCTAATGTAAGTCTTTCAGTGGATTGGCACATCAGCAATTATATTGTTACCCAGTGTAATTTTAATACCACACATTCTCTGTTGATAAGTGTAGGTGCCCAATTATCCTCTTTCTTGCCTAAATTAGACATCAATTGCTTTACAGCCACTGCTGGCCTTGTCTTTCGTCACAATATATAATATCAATTTTTCACATGTGTAAAATAATAATGTATCTTAATAATGTATTCATTTTTACTTGTTTAAGATTGTCCTTTGTATTTTATTAATGGCCTAATTTCATAATGCCTGAACGTTTTATCATGTGTAATTACCAAATCCCTTGTAAATCCTTGCAAAGTAATTCGATTTTGATTGCATTTTGTTGACAGATGATATTGTGATGTATGCTTGTCAAGCAACCAATTCTACGAAAAGTTTTTTTTAAATCAGGAACTTAAATGTAAATTCAAATGTCTGTGATCAATTAATTCTACAATGGCAACATTACAGTTGATTTGATTTTGAAACAAAATTTGCATTTGATTTTGTGTGAACAATATGCACACATTTAAACTACTGTATATCAAAACTGTACATTTTAACACAATGGCTCTTATTTGCAAACACAGACATCTGCAGATGAGGTGGTTGTAACAACAGCCTATCTTAACCTGTTTCTTCGGTCTGTAACTGCTCCACCATTGATGAGGTGCTTTCTTCAGTTTCTTTTAACCCATCGCCATGAGAGCAGCCTTATTATTAATACATTGATACAAAGAATTGCCAGTAATAACAGGGTGGGTGCCTTGTGCACTTTTATATTTAGATTCTTAAAGAAGATTGGTTCTAATGATGGTTTGTTGTATTATTTTTTTTCAGCTGGCACTTGTTTCTCTCTCCCTAATACGTACACTAGCAGATCTGAATTGTGAAGATTTAATGTTGCAATTAGTTTTCAGGTGAGTTTTTTTTAAATTGAGGTGGCTGTTTATGCATTCCAAATTGAAGACACAGTAAACCTTGCTTAATCTGGATCTTCATATAATTCAGACAGCACTTGAGGTACTAATGATTTGAAATGTGATAAGGCTTGAACTAATGGACATTGGTTAATCCTTTGCCTAATCTGGACAATTCTTTTGGTCCAAACTGGTTCGGATAAACCAAGGTTGACTGTATTTAAACATAGCTATCAATTTGACAGTAATGTATGCATAACATACATTACACATCAACACAATGCATAACACTTTGTACATTGATGCCCTACATGTAAAATTACTTTCTCTACAGACACTTAATCCCCTGTGAACATCTCCTGGTCAGCCAGCGTCGAGCTATATGTGATGTTGACCTTCACAATGCATCAGCAGCTCGATTCCTGGCTCTTACACCAGCAGCCTGCCTCAGTGAACCTGAAACCAAACCTGGTACTGAGGTGGATATGTTTAGACCTGTACAAGATGAACCTAATGCTGAAAACAAGGTAAAGTACAACATATTTTGCAACAGACTGAAAACTTAACAAATTTAAGTCATCCACTGTTTAATATATATATATATAATATATATATTTGACCTAATTGATAGGTATCATCAGTATCCAAAAACCCTATAAACTTGTATGTGTGTAAAACACCATATGTATACAGTTTATATGTTGAGTTTATATGTTGTTTGTGCGTTCAAATTTGGAATCTTGTCCCAATTTGGGTTGCGTTCAAAAGTCATGCATGCTTTAAATAGAGGTTTCCACTTTCCATACCTTTGTAAAATTTGTTTGTTGGGTTTGTGGTTGTTTTGATAATCACAGCCTAAACTGTAAGTAGTATTTATAATCACCAGTCACCACAGACTCAGTATGAACGATTAAGACAACAGTTGCATAAAATAATTGTCAGTAAACTTGGACAAGTTATTTCAGTACCTTATTAAGAAAGGCGACCAATTTAAAGTAGATTTATTTTAATAAGTTTGATGAAATATATTTTTACCCCCTATTACATTGTTGAAATATATATTTCTTAAATAAACAGTGGATAATTTCAGACCCCAAGTTCACTGACATTTTTTCATCCACTCTAATCCATATACCCATAAAGAAAACTGTAAAAAAATAACTTCGTTATATTTCAGATTGTTCCAGTCGCCGAGGAAAAGCCAGTCAGCCCAGCTCCTGCATCTCCAGTTTCCCCGGGTAATGTGGCGTTTCACTCCCTACAACCTCCATCACCACCGCATGATACGTCATTTTCTTTTCGTGGCAATAAATCGCCGCCCGCAATCGACGCTAATTGCGCGTTTTCAGAATACACCGTCAACGAAGATCTCTCTGTTACAATTAACATGCATTCAGGTTTAATTCCACTTCGTGATTTGTTACTTTTTTGTTCATTTTGTTTGTCAAAAGCAGGTACTGAAAAACGTATCTGTTGCAAATTTTGCATTGATTCGCACAGGGTCAAATCTAAGTGTAATTTTCATCAATCAAATGTGTTTTATTTTTTAACCCAAAATTTGCATGTAAATTTCACTACATCACAACACTTCGATTCAAATTTCAAAAAAAATGTTTTCCGCTGATTCCACAACATTGAGCACAAGTTTTTAATGAGTGAACACTTTTACATGTCGCTCCAAATTTGCTTGTGATTCAGCCGTTACCAGCGAGGAACCAGAATCGACTGGAATGCGGCTCCGCACCATCACAAGCCCAAGCACTATGGCTGAGTTTGGCCCTGACCTTAAATCCCAACTCGAACTCAACACGAGCTATATGGATTACTTGGAAGATGCAAGAAATGCTATACATCAGTGCAGGTGGGCTAATTGATGCTCGCAAGCATGTTTGCGCCATTGGTTCTGGTAATGTATTTGTTTTCGTTTCAGTGAGGCATGCGAGGGGTGGTCAGCTCCGTACGATGGTGTCAACCCACCACCTGATCCTATTGAAGAACAGAACAGTAAGAGTTTTGTCTTTGTTTTGTGACTTTTTACGACAAATCCAAAGCCAAGCACATGATAAATATTAGACTTACACATTCCAGGCAGTCGGTTGGCTAATTTAGTTGCACAACAAGAAGTTTTTGTCAAAACATTAGCGCGCTTGGGAAAATAATTTCGAAAACTAAACTACAATTTAAAGACAAAGTAAACATCGGTTAATCCAATGCGTTTGAACTAAAAATTGTCTGGATTTGGCGAAGATTCAGATTAACCGATATCGATTAGTTTAAGCCTCACCACATTACCAATTATTTGTATCTCGAGTTTTGTCCGAATTAGGCGAAGATCCAGATTAACCGAAAGTTTTACTGTATTTCAACTGTTGCTACAATATAGGCGTATGTTATTTTATTATAAAGCTTAAACTCCGTTTTTAGGTCCTGTTTCCCGGAGCACGCCAGTGTTAAACCGAAAATCGGAAAGTGAGACCAAAAAAGATCCGATCACCACCGAAGCGCCAGATACAGCGATGAGGGCGTTATCAGCTACAATGCAGGCTCTCGACCTTACTGCACTTGCAATGAACGGAAACACGACCTTGCCTGACAGTCCGGTGGCTGTTACCAATCCCACTATACCACCAGTACAAAGTCGTGAAGAGCTTCCTGTGGAGAATGTTACCGACAATGTTAGTGCGGAGACTGTGACCAAAAACAAGGACGTTAATGAGAACGTAAAATTAGCGGAACAGGAAAATGTTATTCCGCCAATGGATTTACCGATTTTGTCGTCAGAAGATGTAACGTCTTCACAACCCATTGTCGAAAATCACGAGCTCCAATCACCTACGACTGGTATGCGTTTTGTTTGTTTAGCCATAAAGGGCTTTTGGTATTGTGGCTTCAGTTGTGTTGTGTTTTCAAGATCTTCTGTTACAGTATGTGATTGTTTGTGTACAGAGAAACTGACAAAACCTCACTCGGGTTCAGTTGGCCAGGCATCGTCTGTTGACGACTTCTTCCGCAGTTTGATGGACATTGTTCCCAAGTCAACCCGAGAAAAGGTGGAAAGTGGAAAACTTTTAAAGCAGGTTGGTTATCACCATTTCCCTGTTGTATTCACGAGTTACCTGTGGTTCCAATCTGTGTATATTTTATCACTAAACAATACGTACAAATGATCGCAATAGGTTGTGTAATGTAATATGATAACCCAAAGTTCTTAATATAGGATCAATGTTTATTTAAAGCAGGGGTGGGCAACCTTTGTTACTGTGGGGCCAAATACAATTGTCAAAATTAGTTCGCGGGCCGCACCTGTGCATAACACAAGGTGATTTTACTTTGTTGCTTACCAAATATGCTTAACTACAAGTATAATTCGCATTTGATTCTAGCCACATATTGCCAGGTCGCAGAAAACTAGCATCAGGCGTATTGATCTGCTCAAAAATACATAATATTTGAACTCGTTTGCCAGTACATTTGAAATCCAAGCGTCTCTGCGGGCCGCACAACCTTTAATCAAGGGCCGCATTTGGCCCGCGGACCGCAGGTTGCCCACCCCTGATTTAAAGCAATGCAAAAAGTATGTCAAGAAAAACCTGTCACCTTTAGTCTTTTGTATTGAGAACAAAGAACCTTCCGTCACTGTCAGGTCGATTGTTTACGTCATTTGTCCTGTGACCAGGTTTCATTTTGTGTATCCGTGGTGGGGAGAGGAATGTTTTGCATTGCTCGGTTATTTATTAACCAAGCGCTAAGTCATATGTCCTTTGATTTGAAACTCGATGCTGCGCTCCTACTGTTGTTCCTATTGACATTACGCAAATGCACAGAAACGTCTACCAAAGGCTTGCATATAAAACGGGCCTCAACTTTTAAAATTTAAACCAACTCATCGATGTATTATACTTGTGACTTATAGGGATGTTTACATTTTAGCGTCATGTGGAATATAGTATAATCTAACATAAAGTATTGTCACAATTAGGGATGTGCCAAAACTGCAAATGTTCTGTTTGGTCGAGCACCGAGCTTCTCACGTTAATGCTCGGTGCTCGGCCGAGTACGCTCGGTGCATTATGACGTCACAAAAACCAGCGGTGTTTTTTTAAGCTGACATGCCCATAAAGTACGCGCTTTTCCACCATCTAAAACATTTGAAAAATCATTCGTTTTTGTTCATAGATACCGTTTCGAACACTAGTTACGTATGTTAGCAGGGCATAAATGTGCAAATTTAATGCTCGGGTCAGTTTGTGCAACTGCTCGGCCGAGCACCGAGCATCAAAAACAGCGATGCTCGGTACCGAGTACTCGGGTTCTGGTTCGGCTCGGCCCATCCCTAGGCACAATAGCTTTTTTGCGATGTATTTATGCATACCATGCGTTACAGACTAGCAACGCTGTGAATCCCGACGAAGACATCGAATCCGGCATAGAGGTTTCATCTGACGGCGATGTACAAAATACCAGTCCTGAACGAAACCTCAACGATGAAATCGTAAGTTTTCAACGTTGTTTTGTGAGACAAGCTGGCTGTATCGTTGCTTAGTACAAACACGCTAGTTGGTCAACATTAGGGATGGGCCGAGCAAGGACAGAACCCAAACACTCGGTACCGAGCACCGTTTTTTATGCTTGGTGCTCGGCCAAGCAGTTGATCAACCGGACCCGAGCATTAAATTTGCACATTTATGCCCTGCTAACATATGAAACCAGTGTTCGAAAGGATATCCAAGAGCAAAAGTCACTATTTTGCGTTCGATGGCGGAAAAGTACGTACTTCTGGGGCCTGTACAAGTTAATAAACCGCCGGTGATGTAAGCCACCTTGGAAAGCTACAGAAGTAGCGTGGAATTGGGAATGTTTGTGACGTAACAATATACCGTGCGTGCTCGGCCGAGTATCGTGCATTAACGTGAAGTGTTCGGTGTTCAGCCAAACAGAGCATTTGCAGTTTTGTCCCATCCCTAGTCAGCATTTCATTTTTTCAAGCACTCAGTGTTTCGTATAGAATAGATTGTAAATTTGTTGGTAAAGTGTTAGCAACTTCATGAAACTGAAATCATTCCACATCATAAATACATTATACAAATGTCACATTTGATCTGATAAAACTGATTTTACACCCTTTATTATCACCTGCCATAGCCAAGTATCTGTCTTGATCAAACTTGTAACCAATACCCATGCATATTTCGGCTTCTATTTAGTGTGGAGAAAGCCAAAGTCAACAGAACGAGGACACCATGAGTCAGGTGTCAGTTAACACAGCTGACATGGACGATGAAGACCCAATCAAAAACCTTCCCGCCCCACAACACAGCAGGGAACCTCCATCACCCCACGACGCTGGGGAAGAGCTGAGTTTAAATCATTCACGAAATTACAGGTTTGTATTATTTCCACCAGTGGTCGGCAAGCGCCGGTCGACGGCCCGGTTTGTTACCGGTCCGCATACTTTTTTAGATTAAATGCTTCGAAACATTGTGCCCATGTATCCCGGGGATGATAAACTAATTTATGCGTTTTCATTGCTAAATATATTTGTAGTTTCATGAAGGCCGGTCCGCGATAAATTTTTAGTTTCAAAAACGGTCCGCAGTACAAAAAAGGTTTCCGACCCCTGATTTACACTACAGTAAATTGCGTACTAAGTACCGTATTTTACGGACCATAAAGCGCACCCGATGATAAGGCGCACTGTCAATAAATTGCTTTGATTAGTTTTTTGTTCATACATAAGGCGCACCGGACTATAGAACGCAACGTATTTTAAGGAGTATGGGTTACCGTATAAAGCTCAGTAAAGTCCCGTATAAAGCTCTGAATATCACAGTTGGTAGTTGCGTTTACCGTAGTTTTTGTGTAAGACGGTGGTTTATTTATATAATGATAGTATCGGTACTGGTTTTGAGTGTAGCCTAGGCAATTAAGCACTACTTGATCCATACATTAGGCGCACCGGCTTATAAGGCGCACGATCAATTTATGAGGAAAAAAAAGGATTTAGATTGCGCCTTATGGTCCGTAAAATACGGTATTAGCCAACTGGCAATGTTAAACGTCCAGGTATTGAACTTGTGGTACATGTCACCAACTATAAGACACATGTCTTTGACTGATATCAATGTATGTTTGTTGAGTAGTTTTGCTGACGAGACTGACGACGAGTTCGATGACTCAGCATCTATTGCTTCCTCGTCATTTTACGAACCCCATGACGATTACATCCCAACCGAACTATCTGTTGCACCAGCGCTTCCACTCAAACTTCAAGGAATCCCATACACAGGTAACAAACAGTGCATATAGTAACATAGTACAACATCTCTCGCTCCATGCTGCATTCGTCTCTGTCGTTCTGCTTTCCTTTTTCTCTATGTTTTTCTCTATGTTATCTTTTACTGAATCGTATGTCTGTGGAAATGGGTCAAATTCTTCTACATACAAAACCCGCCACAAATCATTATCATTTGCAACGTTGTCAAGAGTTGTACCAGTTTGGGCAACGAGGCAAAGAGATTGTGCATTTGAGCTGAAAAAATGGTTTTAATAGACCTGAAAACAATGACAAAATTCCATGCAGTATCTAGAGTACAAAAATTGTGATCGTTGTGTCCCAAAAAGCTAGATTTATTGCTGCAATAAAACATCAACGCGCCCCAGGGGCCTTGTATATTACACCGCTGTTGTTTGCCAAATTAGTATTGTTCCGTGGGGTGGCCAACATATAATAAAATACTGCGTTTGTTCCAGGTCCTTTGATGGGAACCTTGTTCGCTAAACTGGACCAAATGATCAACAATTCTCTGTACGAAAATCTGCTTCTCACTGGTATAGTGACGAGGTTGGCCTGTTATCCACAACCTCTGCTGCGCTCGTTTCTCCTCAACACACAGATGGTTTTTCACCCGTCAGTGAGATCCTTGTATCAGGTAATTTTTACTCCCTTAGGGATTTTCGTAAAACGATAAATAGAAAATGCAATTACATCAGATAGCGTATTGTATTTTAGGCGCTCTGATTTTTCAATTTACCCCCCTTCGTTGCATTTTCATTGCTGAAATTTGGCGTTTTTTAACATATTACTTCTGATATGAAAACTAACGTCTATATATTTGTCAGAATTTACTATTTGAATACCAATTTGTTTTTACGCCACAGTACTCCTTATTATGGCAGTATAGTTAATAAATTTTTGTCCTTACTAAGTATGTAGTTGTATTCTTGTGATATTGTGCCAAATTCTTGAGTCAACTGTTTTAAAATTTTGCATGGTTTGAACTTATATTTGTTAACTTGTAGGTGCTCAACTCCGCTCGCAACAAGATCGACACTTATGCTGCCCAGATCGGCGATTTTCGTGTTTTAGTGAGACGAGCACAGAAGTACTTACTTGCCAGGGGGACGATCCCTCTGTCTGGAGATGCACGCACTCGCAACACTGTGCAGGATCGACCAATGCCAGTCCCCAAGAGTAAGTAACAAGTTTTGTGTCATTCTGAAGTTGTTTGCTTGTACGTACAATCTTTTACATCCGGAGTTGTTACCTAGGGGTACGTAAACCCCTTACGGGCAAGAAGTACTCAAGCAGAAGGTACGAGATAATATGACGAAAAACAAGCTCTTTTAGGCCTATTTATTTTTTTAAAGTTGCAGTATAATTTAAATACAATACATAAAACACCACTGAATATGTAACATAAATGTCCATTTTATTTCAAAATTTTATGTCAATACTACTATTAGATTTAGTTCAGTAGCGAAAGGGGTTTCGAAAAAAAAAGGTTGGAAATAGTTTACAATTTGCCAAGGAGTTAATGGGTGTTTTGTACTCCTAGAAATCAACAACTGTTCGGTGTGTTGCTTAGATTTTGCTTCTTACATTTCAAGTCAAATAAGCCATTACCTTCGGCCATCATTGTTTAAAGCAGTGGTTCTCAAACTTTTTTATTGTCGGGGCCAAATGGTATTTTTTAAGTGTGTTAGGTGCCGCAAAAAACGAAACCTTGAGAAATTACTAAAGATTATTACTCTGAAAGCTAAAATAGCAATTTTTGGTGGTTTTCTGAGGTTTGGTGCGAGCCGCAAAATAAGTAGTTGGGAGCCGCATGCGGCCCCGAAAACCGAGTTTGAGAACCACTGGTTTAGAGCGTTGCTTACCCTACAAGCCCACAAAAAACTTAAGGATCAATAAAAACAAACTTCTGAAGCAACTGGTCGCTGGTACATATTGCACGACTTTCAAACTGGAAGTTTTCCGACATTTAAGTGCAAAACGTAACAACATATAGGATGTTATGACCTAACGATCATGCAATATTACGGTTTTCATTGGTGACATCGTTTGTTTTAAATAATTAATGCTTGTCGCACACAGATGCCAGTCACAAGATGCCTGACAAATTTCTCGGTCATTTTGACGTTGGGCAATAAATATTCATAGCTTAATCACAATTGTCATGCGTGAAAAAACGTTTTCTACAATTTGTTTTTGTCTAATCCCTAAATTTCTCCCTATCCGTGTGATTTTCGCGGACCTGAAATTTGTATTTGCGAATTATTTCTGCGAAACTGGGTGCAATTATACTTGCATTTTGTTGTGGTAAGACGAAATTTACAATCTTTTAGTTGTTAACTTAGATTTTCAATTTGCTGAAATATTCTTTTAGGTTGAACAATGCATTCGACTTAGACCACGAGTTGAAAAACGTTAAAGGTCCGTTAAAAAAAGTATGGAAAGACTGATTGCTATTCAGTAAAAAACACATTAATGAAGTACCTAGCATTCTGATAGTCATGTGTGAAATTAACTACAGAAATATGCGTGTAGAATGGTACACCGTAGTTTTGTCCCATGTTATTATGGGTCCCCTTGAAGGGGACACATATTGTTTTTGTCTATATTTTTTTTTCGTTTTTCGTTTTTTCTTTCTAACGCAGATTTGTTCCCACGTTTTGGTCAAGAAAGAATGGTTCAAACTTTTTCAAATTTACACACATTATAGGTATTGGTCTCAAGATGGTCCATGTGAATTTTGACCCCGTTGGATCCCTCGGTTCACCCACAGCCCCCCAAAACGTATTTTTTTTAAAACGGCTATACTTGCTAAAGTACTTCATTTAGGAGTTATATGCTTTGGTTTTTGGTGCAATATAAGGTCTTTCAAAGAATTTTGTACCTTAAAAAAAGATTTACCCATTTTCACCCCTTAAACCCCCAAAATATTCGTTTCTATCTAACCCTGGTTTGTTATTTGCGTTTGGTCAAGAAAGAGTGCTTTAAATTTATTCAAATTTACAGAGATGTTAGTTAATAATCCAAATTTGATCCTCCTGAAGTTTGACCCCAAACGACCCAGCGGTTCACCCACAGGCCCCCAAAACGAAAAAAATTAAAAACGGCTGTACTGACCCAAGTACATAATCTGAGGGTTTCATGCTTTGTTGGTTGGTGCAATGTAAGCTATTCTAAAGAAATTTGTAACTTTTTGTTGGATTCACCCATTTTTACCCCTTAAACCCCCAAATAATAAGTTTTGGGCCAGAAATACAAGCCCTAATGTGCTGAAATGTTAAACAATTGTTTGCAGTAGGTTATTCGTTTAGTATTTAAAAATTTGCCTTAATCGGCCAAATAGTTACTTTTGCGGCCCATAATATGTGTACACTGTCAGTCAGATAGAAGTCTCAACTCTCAAGGGAGACGATTAAGGCGGGTGAATGCAGCGACAGTGCTCAGCTTGACGTCCGCCGGACGTTTTACGAGACAGTCGTGTTGGTGATTAGATATCAGCTGTTTTTGCGCAGCTATGCTATGTCGTTTTATTAAGTTATCAAACACATTTTCACTTTTGGAAAATTGTGTTTAAAAACTGACATTGAACGACAATATCAAGGTCAAACCATGAGAATAAATTGAAAGTAATTATCCTGTTCTTATTTACTGTTTTTTGTAATTATATATATATGACAATAATGATGCAAAAAGAAATGGACAAAACTTTTAAAGTTGGGTTAAGGCTAAAGTTGGTTAAGTTTTTCCTTAAGAATCTAAAAATAACCAGGATGTTTGTTTACCATAAATCCGCACAAACGCACATGTGGGGACCCATTCGTTTTTGCTTGCAAAAACAATCATATGTGTAGATCAAATGATGTGTATAGTAAATTGGGAAATATCTAACAATCATTGTGCCCTATTTTAACTGTTACCAATTCGCATATGCATATGTGTGGGGACCCATTAGATTATGCTTGCAGAAACAATTATGTTATAAAGTGCCAGGAAAAAGATAGGGACCCAATGAAATGTAGGTGCGAAATATATATCCATTATAAATATAGTAAATGGTATATGTGATACATCGTTAAATATGATATAGTATATATAAACTGGCAATATATAGGAAAACCACTATTCTAGTTTAATAAATAATATTTATGTAATGTTAGACAAAGATACGAAACCTTTTTTGTTTTTGTCTTTAGTCAAAACGCGGACTTTCGGTGACATGTTTATGCGACGGAAGCCGAAGGACAAGAAAAAGGGCACCCTGCTTCCCAGATTAGAAACTCTACTAGAGGTAACTATCTTATCATTATTGTCGATAGCTGATGATCTGTACAACCAGCAAATTACCAAGAAGTTAATAGCAACCATATTCAGCTATAAACCCCAGTTTTAAACATACCTACAGCTGCCAAGCACTTACCCAAACAGTTTGTTTGTTTGAAGTTTTCTTTGAACTTCTTGTATACATGTTTTGTGTACATGCATTGAACAAACGTTTAACTGTAGTGCCATTAAAAACTACCCTAGGGCATACGGCCAATGTCTTGTCACCAGCTGCACTGATGAGGGGCAGGAACTCCGCCGAATGGTTCGGCGCGCCTGACCCACAGACAGACATAAAAAAATGATCGAGATTCGCCCCCGGGAGTGTCCTGGGTTCGAACCCCGTGAAAAAAACGGCACTGATGAGACCTAAAGGGTCGAAACAGTGTACACTGTTTGGTGTCTGCACCTTACTACCAATCATTGGCCTAATGCTTTTTATGATAAACACTGTGTAATTAGGCACCAAAAACGGAAACGACTTGGTTTGGTTCTGTCATAGTTTTTTTCGCTTTTACAGCGGGAAAGTCCGTCATTCGATTAAAATATGTTTAACCATGTAATTTTTAACCACAAAGCGTCGTGGACGAACGAAGTCCAAAGACAGCGATGTCAGTGCCGATGCGCCGCAGGAGGGCGCTAACCAGACCGCGTCTCAGTTCTACGTGAAGCAGTCGATGCGGCAACGCGAACGGGAGGAACGAAAACTTCGGGAACTGAGGACGAAAAACGCTGTATATGCCAGCATTGTACTTGCTGAGTTTTTAAAGGAATTGGCAGCAGTAGCCCAAGAACACGCAGTGGCTTATTGTGCTTAAAATGGTCGGTAAGGTCGATAAACGCAGACAAGGTCTAGAACAGGGGTCGGCAACCTTTGTTACTGTGGGGCCAAATACAATTGCCAGAATTAGATCGCGGGCCGCACCTGTGTATAACACAAGGTGATTTTACTTTGTTGCTTACTAAATATTCTTAACTTCAAGTCAAATTCGCATTTGATTCTAGCCACATATTGCAAGGTCGCAGAAAAATAGCATCGGGCGCATTAATCTGCTCAAAAATATACAGTAGTTGCCTCGTTTGCCTGTACATTTGAAATCCAAGGGTCTCTGCGGGCCGCATTTGGCCCGCGGGTTGCAGGTTGCCCACCCCTGGTCTAGAATGTAGGGTCTTGGAACAAGATGTGTGTTTTTGTTGGAAAGTTTTTGCAAGCCTTGAAAGATGTGCAATTGCGTGAAATGTGGTTGGTTTGTTTGTACAAGTGATTTTATTCGGCGCTTTCGCTTATAATTTACACCTCGCTTATTAGACAAGCCACCGAGGTACAGTTTGGCGCCTTTTATCCAACTTATATATTCTATCCAAGTATTTTAACACCACTTAAAAGTGCATCATTGTAACTAATAGATATTATATCCATTTTTAACGATTTATTTTTTCACCTGCCACTAATTGTCTTTTAAGCATCCGTAACGCCAATCCATAATTTCCGGACCTCCAAAGGTTCTTAAACAGACGTGCCTTTCTTTTTAAGGCGTTCATGCCTTTTACACCCTTTTCAATGCTCATTCGATTCTTTATACGTCGCTTGCCACATTTTTGTTTCGCCGATTTTTGGATTGCATAGGGTTTGGTTGGCGTTTATCAATTAAGTGATGCACGAGAGGCATGTTGGGTTAGTGTACTAAGATATCTTGGAATAGTTAGCGTTTATTCAAATGAGCATTGATTTTGCACAGATTTCACATTTGGTTTGGGCATAAGTATCGCAATTAGTGATTTCTCAAATTTGTATACCACAGGATTCGCTGACCAATTTTAGGATATGTAATTGTTTCATACGCTTTCCCCAGAAAATAACATAATTGGACAAAAATGTATGGTAGAACCGCGTCGTGGCAAATGTCGTATACCCTATCGTGTTCAAAGGCGACCGCTCGATATATTACCTGACATATTTCTATGTATACATTGTACTTGTATATGTGCGCATTCGCAATTTATTACCCACTTCTATGCATGTTGTCTACGCACGGGTACGTCGCCATCTGCTATGCGGATCATCACAAATTAACAAACCCTATCATCATGCTGTACAACGAAGACTGGCTATCGGCGTATTATGAGACCTTTGCATTTTTTGCTGCTCGCTTCAGCACAATCACGTGATCTTTGGTACTCGATGATTTCGCCTTCTTCGTTCTCGCTCAGAATTTCTTTCATGCCAGGAATATTAATAAACAAATACAAGAAATGCAGCTTTTACACGACAGCTTTTCGTTTTCAAAAAATACACCTTTGCCGTTTGGTTATTTTGGTATTTGAGTATTGTGTGGGCTTGATTTTGCTTCCCAGGTTGTATTCAAAGTGTTTTTTTACGAAAATACAATCCAATTTTGGGGTTTATTTAGGAAAACAAAATAAAACCTTGTGCGAGTCCAGCACGACCATAAAGAGCATTTTTTCGTGGCGTCGTTTTTATTATTGCACTCGGCAACAACTGCCCGAAAAAAAATAACAGACCAACGGTAATAATGAGGGTGTGAACGAAAAACGATAAAGCAGTTTTTGTGGGTTTTCGTGCGTGGTAAAAAGCGGCGCAACGGCAAACGACTGGCAATACACATGTGGCCAAATAGTATCAACCACCAGTATCCCGGTACTTGCTTGTTGCGATTCTTTTTGGGTGCGTTGGTGAAGAATGGTGAAGGTGAGGTATAAAAGCGACGACGACGGAAAAGAGATACACGAACCAGCGGACAATAAAAACTGCACGTTGCAAATCGCAAAAACATCGAGAAACCGCAAAGGGAATTTCCATTGAACGGTTAAGAGTTGTGTAACGCAAAGCAAATACAACGGCCGTTGCATCATTTGTGGAAAACTAGCCCTGTTAACTATTAACGCTGAACATTCTGATGAGTTGGTACGCTGCGTCGATAGTACAGCGGAATTTCAAAATAGGTTAAACTTGAACACATGTTAAAATACAATCTATCTGTAAAAAAATGATACTTTTCAGAAATAGAGATGCTTACAACAAGGTCTTGTAGAGTTGATACTTAATGGTCCAAACAAGAACCAAACTTGTTTTGTTTGTAAGTATGGCCATGTTATGAAGAAATTTTGTAGTTGTCATTGTACGAGATGGTTCATTGATATTTGCTCGATACACGTGACCGCGTATTCGATGCAGCGTAACATCCGGCGCGTACCATTCATTAAACTGCTAAACTCCACATACAAAGTCATTTGTGGCGCCACCGGCCAGTAAACAAAGCACTTGCACCTAAAAGTAAGCCACCCTTTTACATAACAAATCGCATGCATTAATCTGTCCATAACTTGCGTTTCCTATGGGGAGTATTCGGAAGGGACATGCTTGTAACAGGTTGTAGCCTTGTGAGTAAATGACATCGTGGAAGTGGAAGACTTGTTGTCGTGGCAACAATGGATTTTAACGGCATGGAGTGTTGCCGAACAGCCCGCGGGATAATACGCAGGTGAAAATCCGTTCGTAGTCACCTGACGTTTGCTACAGGGTTCGCTTCCTCCATCGAGTAACAGGCGCCGTCGCAGGAGATGGGATGAACGTGAATGAGACGACGGCGGCGGCTGCAGCGTTTGCCTGGGGCGCCAATCCAGTTAGCACCAACACTGTGAAATTCTCGAAAAGGCGTAGTGAGCGCAACAAGGCGTGTGATGTGGCGGCTTGTGTGTTGCCTAGTACCGTCACTTAGAGTCCGGGTCGAAGTCGAGAACCATCAGTTTGGTTTCTTCGGTACCGTTGCGACTGCCGAATGCGCAAACCAGTTTGGTCTGCGAGGCGCGAATTCGCCAAACGACACCACCCGAACCACGTGATTCCAACGTCACCAAATCCCGAATGACCTGGAAAATATGCTTGCGTTACTAAAACACGCTTTCTACAGTACAAAATCCATGATACAAAAATGTATGTTCCTAGTCCTTAACAATGTACCAATTGGGACTAGTATGACACATGATTAAAACAGTTGGAAAGAGCATTTTTGGGCTGAAAATGCAACGCAATGGAAAGACTAGAAGTTTATCATCACACAATGCCATCATACCTTCCCAGTTTCGATGTCCCAGAGTTTTACAGTGCCATCGTCGGAACTTGTGATAATAAATTTTCCACGAAACTGTAAGCACGTGACGGCACTCAGATGTTTATTGGAACCTAAAAACAAAGTAGAAACTGTTTTCGTGCCGCTTATTCATTTCCGCTGTACATTTAATAGCCCACATAATATATAGCCAATAAAATGCCAAATTTCAATATTGCTCCTAGATGCCTTAAACATATAGTTTACAATAATTCTATGTATTGTGTTTTATGGCTTAAATTTAAAATTATAATTTCTTCATAAAAAGTGCACAACATCCTGCAATTAAACGTCTACACTTGCCCCCCTCAGAAAAACTTGCGCTACACTGTTTTCAGATGTTTAGGATGCGGCTTAACGGTCTTCGGCCCGTGTCAAGTCGTTCATTCAAATCGACATCAATAATTGATGCTTACTCAAGCCTTTCCCAATCCCTGCAAAAACAGCAAGCAAGACAAAACCGCACGATATGGGGAATACACCAGTCATACATCCTATGTTGGAATACGAGCTCGATTTTACACCAGGAAACTGTAACCAACTGGCGACCTTTTAATCGAATCAGTTTTGTTATTGACGCTTGCACATATTCAGAAATTGCTTTGCATATAATGCATGGATCTTGGCATGGATACTGTTTTGCACACTCTGGATTTTTAAAATGCCTGAATGTTAACAACATTGTAACATAAAGCGGCAAAAGTCTGTTTAAAACTCGACAAACGAAAAATAGACCCAAAAACTTTGAGAAAAGACAACAAAAATCCTAAATGTGACTCCAGTGGATATAAACGGGTGTAACTGATGTGGCCCTTCATATCACTGATGATGGCATGAGCATTTGTCGAAAAGTTTGGACAAAAAAGCATGTCGGTTTTTACGTCTATTTGGACCGTTATTTTCATTATTAATCCTAAACGGTTTGTTGAAAACTATAATATGCTAGTTTTTCTTAGCGGTTGGTAGTTTTTCTTAGCGGTGGTTCAGTAAAAAAAAGTTTCAGTACTTCGTTGTTACACCTCTTTACTTTATAACACGCTGCGAATTATATGATCATTTTTGTGTTGGCAAAAGAAAATCCAAACATCACAAATGCCCAATAAAACATCAGTCATGTGTTCTGCAACGCAACGACAAAATTTGCCTCTACCAACCTTCTAGCGTCTTCAGGCATTCCCCGGTTAGAATATCCCACACTTTGACAGTGGAGTCGGCGTTCCCAGAAACGAGGATGTTGCCACGCAGCACCATACCCGACGTTAGTGACTGGTGACCCATAAGCGTGTGAAGGCATGTTCCTGTCTCCAACTCCCAAACACGTATAGATGTATCTAGGCTTCCGCTTACAACGTACGTTCCGTCGAACTGCATACACAAAGTACAAAATTTAAGACATGATTAGACCAGTGGCTATAGCTTACTGTAAGCGTACTGTGGATTTTTTGCGTAAGTATTTCGCATGTTGGGTACAGTTTTAACACAGTAATGTGATATGAACAAGAAAATTCCTTTGCCGTGGCTTTAGTTGATTGTTTTATTTTTGGTAACACTGCAATGAAAAACAATTAAAATTTTACGTTTTGGGGGCCTGTGGGTGAACCGCTGGGTCATCCGGGTTTCAAACTCCAACTTTATCTGACTAAAAAGTGTGCAAATTTGAATAAGTTTAAAGCACTCATTCTTGAACTTAGGGAAGGGGACCCATAATTAAGCCAAGAACATAGACCGATAAATCGTAAATCATCAGTTCTAATTAGATAAAGATTTTTAAGAAAACCATACCATTTACCTGTAATGAGTAAACGCGGTTGGTATGTCCTTGTAAGGTGTGTAGGCATTCTTCGGTTACTGGGTCCCACACCTTGACCATGTAGTCGTAAGCACCGGACACCACACGTCGACCGTCGTAACACACGCACCTCACTGCCGCCATGTGACCAACAAGAACATGGAGACACTCACCGTCTTCGATATTCCAAACTCGCAAAGTTGCGTCGCGAGACCCGCTTACCACTCTGCATAAAAGCATGTTGATTAATATTAATACACGTAGTACATAAGAACGTGTTGCTTAAACTGGCACTTTTTCACTGTTCAATTTTCGGTTTGTACAACATCCTCATAGTAATGTATTGGCAAATATAAATGCTATGTAGCACCTAACAGCGACAAAGTTTAAAGGTTTGAGACTTGCGTGGTGTAGATTTGAAATAGTAGTGAAAAATACCGATTTAGACAAGGTAAGTGAAGGCGTTTATTTCGTTTTCTACATAATTTAGTATGGTAAAGTCAGTTACGGCGTGAAGTAGTGTTGACCACGAACATGTAAAATGTTGTTCTGACGCATACATTTAAACTCCGCACGTGGTAGTTTGAACTCGAAATATGCAACGTTTGAAGTCCAGTGTTGTGACAATTCTAACATACAAGTGCCCAGTTACATCAAATGCAAAACCGATGTGTGAATCGTTTGGAATGTCTAAAAATACAGACGTTTTTGCCCTTAGCAGTCTTATTTAAGGATAACTCCCATGTTGCTAAACGTTTTACAGTTCTAAAAATAGAAGCAATTTCTTGACCTGAAAAGTGTCACTATGATACCTTTCAGCTGTTTGGGTTTGCAACTCAAACTCTTTCTCTATCTTAACTATTAAACCAAAATCATTCAATTTTTTTCTCGACATTAAAGCAGGGAACTGTATGTTTATTGATTAGTATTCTTATTACACAATATACTTACATATTGTCATGCAATGCAAGGCATCGTACAGTGGATGTATGGCCATACAGGGTGTGAACACAATTTCCTTGAAACAAAAAAGTCATGTATTTACTACAGTAGGTACCAGCCATGTTTCGATGAGCCAATTTAGCATACAATTTGGCTTAATGATTTTGTCATCATGCATTTATTAGGCCACAAAAAAGCTCTTTTCGAAAGGCAGCAACAGGATTTCCTTGACACGGAAGACCACTTTAGTTGCTGGTTAACCAGTGTTATGAATTGAAATGACAATTAAAGGGTGTTTGGTTTAACACATTGCAAATTTGTAAAGATTATGTTTTTACCTGTGTCTGCATTCCAGATTTTAAGGGTCCGGTCAGTCGAACCACTTATAATAAGGTTTTTGCGCATTTGAGAGGCCCATACACCACCAGTGTGTCCTGTTAATGTCCTTAGACACTAAAGTAAACACAACCATTAGCTCTAAAGTTTTGTATTGATTACACATGTTTGTAATAAACATACCTTTCCAGAAATGGCTGACCAGACTTTTAATGTGTTGTCGTCTGAACCACTAACTATCCGCGATCCATTAAATTGCAAGCAGGTTATCACATGGTCATCGTGGCCCTTTAGCACCTAATAGAGAAAATATTTTACATAATAGCTTTGCCCAAATTTGCACCAAATATCAAAGTTTTGTAAATAACTGTGCTAGGCAGGTCATAGAATGCAATGCTAACTTATCAACCAGCAACACTGTATGGTTAGCAAAAGTTCCCTAAATGGTGACCTAAAATGTACTAAACACATTTCTCCAAACTGGCAAGCTTATAACACAAACCAGGCTATACTGATATTGTTTTGTCATGCATATGTAATGCAAAACACAAAGCGATACCATGAAGATTCTCAGTGGTTTGCACAACATAACACACACAGTTTAGGAAAATCACTACTATGTCATCATGTTGTGACCAAACCTTAGATATTCTTTCTTTTCCTTCCCTCCAATTTGTTTCTATTCGGACATGTCGCAGAAACGCAGCCTTCCATGTGCTTTTGGTTCCAGCACTGAAAGATTTCTTGTTTCTCCAATTGTGCTTTAAAACTTTAGCTACATAAGGTTCACTGATCCCTTCCTCTTTGCATTTCTCCCTCCACATAAGGTTATCTTCAGTAAGGATGCGCCAGTACCTGCATGTCTGTGCTGCTATTAAGAGGTCCCTTGGCTCGAGGAAACTTAAGACATGGAGAGCAAGCTGTGAAAAATGTTAAAATGTATTATTTCTAGTTCTAAGATTGACTTATTTTTTTTCCTTGCATATAAATAGACTAGAAAAGGCAGACTTGTCAAAACCGCAGTCGCTGAATCAAAGAGCAAATTCAAAAATACTTGTGTCATTAGTCTGTATGTTACCTCCTTAGGTAGTAATGAGATAAAATCGCGCTGAAACTGTGGTTCAATGATTTCAAGCATATGACGAACTTCATGCGGTTGACAAACACCAATAAGATTCTCAAGAGCTTGGATCTTGTCTTTGGCATTCCACTTCAAAAATCTGCATTACACAATAAACAAAATCGGGTCAACCAAACTGGAGAGTGTAATAGCATCATATAATTCTGAAATGCTAGTGTGGCAAACTACCAACTCCTGTCATAGTTTTACATTTTAAGCAATCTGATACTGAGTATGCTATTAAATCTACCCACTGAACAAAAACCTCAATCATATTTTACAACAACATAAAGCTTACCTTCGAAGCCAGTCATCAGTTCCTTCTGGCAAAGCTAATGTGGGAGTTGGTGGTGCAGTTAAAACTTCAACAGCATCATGGGAGGGTCCTGGACTACTGCAGTAGTTGAAATATATGTTATCTTTCTGCCTTCAAAAAACTTAAGTCACTTAAAAAAGCAAATACCTTGGCTGATGTTCTTCAGTGTGTGGAGGTGAGTGAACTGCTCGAGCATAAACACTGTTTCTTGTTATGCATCTTCGCTCTGGTGGTGATTTGGGTGAGTCCAGTGATGAAGAAGAATGACTGACAAGGTCGAAACAATATTTTTACAAAAGTAAATCCAAACAGGGTATAAATTTAAAAAACAGTATTTGGTCACAACTAAGTTTTAATACCACTGCTTTATTTCATTAGGTTTAAATCCAATGCATACAATTACATGGTTTAAAATCATATCAAACGATTAATAAAATCGCTTGACCGCATTAACGTCGTCAAGGGAGAACTCACCCGAGCACTCTGCATGCTTTCTTCTCCGGCGACTTGGGAACTTCGCTCAACGCGTCATGCTTGCGTTTCATCTACGAAATACACGCACCCGGGTTAATCATTCAGTCAAGCGCGTTAGTTCGGACAGCGCGGGCGCATCAAGTGCCCTGCAATATACACAACCTGCGAGTATCGAAGTCGCTGCGTAACGCCGTTAATGACACGTAGTTTCTTGTTTTCCCGCATGACGTGTGATATCTTCGCTATAGCACGTCACGCATTACGATTGCCTAGCCAGGAGTCACTGAACGGCAATATACACTACACAGCACGCTGGAATACAAATTCGAACGATCATGTTACAGCTGACACTGCGGAGCCGGTAAAGCGTTTCCACAAATGGCACGCGCGCTCCTATTCACAGCAGCATATTAGCAATACGTTGAACGCATTACGTCTCTTCTCGAATCAGCTGTGGAGAAGTTTCCGGTCGTGGCTGCCTAAGTACAGACTGCCCGAATTTTATCAATTGCTCCAAAACCTGTCAATAGCGCCAAACGCAATACACACACGTTGGAACCAGCGCTAAGGGCAATCTGGCGAATAAGGCACCACGTTACTTTCTCTTACTAAGCAGAAACTCGCGGATTCTGTGTACTGAATACATTGTATCTCATTGTGACTAAAAATTAGGTTACTGTTAATTACAACACAAATTATACACCCTAACTTTTCTTAAGCAATTTTCGGTTGGTTTTTAACAGAACAGCGCATTACACGTTAAGGCGATTGACTTTCAAAACACCTAAAACTGTTGTGTGGCGTGTATCCTCTCAATTCGTACATTGCTCGAACGACCAACACTATTCTTTCGCCTCAACGCGCCGGTGATGTGTGGGTGTATGCCTTGTTCGCTTGCGCACGGACTAGTGCTAAACCTAGTGCTCTTGTGGGCCTTGCGCCTCGAGAGGAGCTCGCCTATGACTCTCGTCTGAGCAATCGTCACACAAAGCGGTCACGCACCAACGCGCACAAACATTGGCCGAGAGACATCGCGGCTTGAGAGTCTACGCCAGATGTATATAATTGCCACCCGATTCACAGGCACGGCGGCGTTCGTGTGATTGGCGTAGGAAAAGCTGTCGAGCGGTTGTAATGCCTGTGAAGTATTTCGCTACCTATACTGTCTCCGCTGTAGCGCTGCGCCTAATTTAGTTTCTTTGTGCCCTTAACACTGACCACGATGCGTGATGTATGGAACATTACATTAGCATAAAAAGGCAGTATTTCACACAATCTATCACGTCAATTTAAATGATGCACGGCAGACACCAAGTACATCAGCAAGCGCATTGTCGCCGCGCATAAATTAATCAGTGACGTGGTGCAAACAGCTAACCCCAGAGAGACGACGAATACATGAGACACGGCACGATACGGAGACGAATGCTGAGGGAAATCAATACCGTCTTCGCTCGCCTATTGCCTGATACTGCTAAGCTTCATCTACACACAATAAAGGGACGCGGTTTAATTTCGACAGGCAGGAAGTTTTACGATTCGCCGTTAACATCCGCATTCGCTACTATTGCTTGCCGCGGTCTGCCGTTACAGATCACTCTCGACAGGGACTTTATATGTCGGCAATGTCATGACTATCTGTCCCTCAGTCAACACTGCTATCCTAATAGACGACGCTGCCTCCGAGCTACATATCACGGCTGAGCTATGCTGTCGATTGACGCAACTGGCGCATTAAGAAAACATCGTCACAAAATGCTAGCATGCGAACTTGATTTCCAATTTGAGACCGACAGTTAGCCCTTGGGTATGTTCAGTACGGCTCTAGCAATCGCAAACTACGACGAGTCTGTATATCGCGGCGCGCTCTAACAACATAAGGACAAGTTGCGAATCAATAAGACGCGGCAGCAACAGTTTAGCAATTACGTGGCTGCTTGCGGCGGACGGCGATCCTCGGCTGTCTGATATTCAGATGAAACAACTGTAGCCCACAGCGGGAATCGACTAATACATAATGCAGTACCATCACAGTCGCGGGCACGCGGCATGCTTGGGCGGCCAGAAGCAATTCGTTGTGCAGTATTGATCGCGCAAGGATTACTGCCGCTACCTTGGCGAGGCGGGCGACACAGCGAAAGATATCGCTTTTCAGATTTAAGGATGTAAAAATAACACTATGGCATATACAGGCCGCGGTGGGTGTTTTTGACAAATTAGCTCTTGTTGCGGGTTAACAGCTGGCACAAGCGTGGGATATTGACCGACTGGCACATCTAAATCACCAAGTCGCGATGTGAAATAACTGACAACGGTGGGTCAATACACGCAGGTCTTTGCATGTATTTGAACTCATTATATGAACACCAAGTCGGTTATTTAGCTATTCGCCTAAAACTGGCAGGCGACAGCAGTTTCCGTTTCCGACATTAATCACCTGCCTACCTGCCATTATACGCCCAAACTCTTTTACAACCACGACCCAATTTACCAGCTGCCTACCTACGTCACAACAATGCTGTAGTTCGAAAGTTTGAAAGACAACAAACGCAACCAAACACCTCATCCGAAAACACGGGCCTGCGCGAACATGACCAGTGCGACGAAGTGTCTTGCCACGATGAGGACTTAGTCAGCTGTGAGGACAGACTCTACCTGCCTATCTTTGTTTAAATATTTGCTCGACCATATAAGTGTGTGTGTTAGCATTGAAGGAAGGTACCCACAAGATGGTAGGTTTAATGCCAGCATGGGGATGTTAATACAAAGTGCCAGTGTTAAAAATATTAATCAGTTGTATTTATGGGATTTCAGCATAATAAGACACATTCACTCTCATGTGAAAATTGTGTGTTTGACAATGATAACAACAAAGGAAACAGACTGATCACTTTCTCCTATTCATACACTGCCCCCACGTGGTTCAGTCTGTTGACACATTGTTGTGATTCAAATCTCAGACAATGAATGATGAAGATCAATTGTACCAGGCATTTTTATACATTTAAACCAGTGGTTCTCAAACTTTGTTTTCGGGGCCGCATGTGGCTCCCAACTACTTATTTTGCGGCTCGCACCAGACCTCAGAAAATCACCAAACATTGCTATTTTAGCTTTTGAAGAAGTAATCTTTAGTGATTTTCTCAAGTTTTCGTATTTTTTGCGGCTCCCTACAAACTTAAAAAAATACCATTTGGCCCTGACAATAAAAAAGTTTGAGAACCACTGATTTAAACTGACCAACCTATTTCAACTAATATTTACTTTTACACCCAAGTTTTTTAGATGTGATAATGAACAAAAACAGGCAAAACCTGTTTTAAACCAAAATATTTTAAAGGTCAATAAACCTGTATCATGAGAAACTCAGAATGTAATATAAACAGATACTTATGGTCTAGTCTTCATCCTTTACTTTGTGTACTCAGACATGTTCAAGATAAGTTGGTTAGTCTATAATAGTTGTTTTATACTCGGATTACTGAAACCTGTTCACCTATTAGTTCAAACGAAAAATAAAACAAGAATAGAAAACACACTTCTAACCCTCGGAAGCCTCTACTTGAATTACTAAACAATTGTAATTGAGAGTAATTTGCATTAAATGTTTGAACTAGTTCAGATAGGCAGCGGTGCAGAAAAAAGATGCTATAAAAATCGGGTTTCAGTAAGACAAAAACTTTTTGCACACTGACTTACCACTAAATTTATGACTAAACCTTGCTGCACAACCAATAACCCATTTAGATTGTTGCAAATGTTTTTATAGCTTGGTGAAATAGAAGTACCACCTGGTGAATTAGTTAATGAAATAGGAAAACGCCCAGAGTTACATGCATGCATGCTGCTGTGTGTTTTCATTAATTCCAGACAACTCAGTTCAAACAACTTACACTTTATTCCATTTGTGGGTGAAACACCCCCTTTAAACCCAAATAGTCTATAACCTACACATAACTTCCATATGTAACTAAAAACAATCTCTTGATCTATTGACACCATGTCACATAATATCCACCCAAGATGCAACACAAATTTAAAAACACACATTTATAGTAAACCTCAGGTAATCTGGATCCTTTGGGACCAAAAAGTTTGTCAGAAATTTGCTAAGAACCACATTAACTGATGTCAATTAGTTAAAGCCTTACCACATTACAAATCATGTGTATCTTAAGTTTTGCCTGAATTAGGCGAAGATCAGGATTGACTGAATGTGGTTTAACAGCGGTTTAGTGTATATACATGACCAGTAAATACTTTTATATATATTGTAGGCTATGTTCAAAAAGTAACGAAAGCAATTTACCAGTGATTTGATTTTTCGCTGGGCAGAAGAAGTGCTACTGTCATCTACTTGCATTTTTTCATTGTGATTTTGATCACTTGCAAGACGCTTCGAGGACCGTGTGTTCATTGGTAACATATCTGTGACATGGGAGGGCGAACATTCACCTATTATCTTCTTCACTCGATTAATCTGTCCTCTGGTCACACATCCTGAATATAAAGTGCTGAGATCCACATCAGCATCAGGTGTCGGTTCACTTGAGGGATTGGTGTTATTGCTACATGTGAAAATTTGAGGATTGCTTTTCTCACTTGAGCGCGTCCTACGTGAATGTGTTAGCAAAGCAAGGCTTTTCTTCATCTTTGACTCTGCAGAAAATTATAAAATTTTAAACCATAGATCATATAATACCTTTAAACCATAGATCATATAATAAAATTTCTATGTTAAACAAACTACACAGTACACACTTTCATTCTTTTTTCATTGACAGCAACATGTCGACAAGGGCTTTAATTTTATTCAGTTCACTTACAATGGTACTACCAATGCAAGGCCATACTTAGCATAGTAATAAAAAAGAAAGCCACACATACCACTTTTGTTATCAGCAGATGCTTGTTGGCAGTTATCCACACTAAAGTGGGATGTTACCCCTGATGTGGCCACCCCAGAACGAGCACCACATTTTTCACGCCTTTTACTGCCACCACCAACTCGTTTGGAACTGCTCAATCCAGTATCTACAGCCTTGTTTCTTGAACCTAAATCAAGCACACACAAAAATTTTAATTTCCAAACCTACACTGATCTGGTAAGTAAACAGCAATGAAAACCTATTTGACATGAGCGCCAACCTCCAAATGCATACATTTATATATCTAAAGAGTGAAGGCCAACCTTCTTCTAGCTTACGCACTTTGTCATTCCCCATGAGAATTGTAAATACCAACAAGTGAATCTTAGCCAGGGTACCCACAACTGTTCAACTTCCCCTGATTAACTGTCTCAGCCTAAGAGATGCAGCTGTGTAACAGTCTGACAAAGATGAAGTCATAGACAAATATAGAAGCATATACACTCGCAGTTCAGGCCTAGGTACACATTAGTTTCTAGTAGAGCTACTTGAAGTCAGTGTAAATTGCAAACATAGCACTAGCAGTAAGATCTGTTTTTACAAATAATAATTTACCTCCAGCATGTTTTGATGAATCATCCATTTGAAGTACTTGACATCCAACCAGGTAAACCTGCAATGAAAAGCAAATTTACTAAAATCAACCTCCAAGTATGATACAACAAATGGATTATTGTACAATTTTATTTTTATTTTCCATCATTTTGGTATTTACCACGGACAAGTGACACTAACACTTAACGCCAGCACAACATGGAAAAGTGCGGCTTTCTACACTTTATATATCAATGACTACATTTCAATGGCAAAATTGTGGCAACCGTTTAATTTTCTCTAAAACTTCAAACATGTTTGGTTTATCCAACTATATGTCTGGTTTATATTCACAGGTATTGAACACCATATTCCACACTAAAAACATTATAAATACTCTGTATAGCCATAATAAAATGGCAAAACATTTCGCAAATATATCCATTAAACAAACAAACACAAGCTTTATATCTTACTTGTTGGCTTTTTTAATTCATCACAAGATTCTTTAGCAAAGAAAACTATTCTAAACCTACAAAATGTAAACCTTGACTTTGTGGCGCAGCTACAGCTAACTGTAAAAGTTAAAACCTTTAAAAACAACAACTTTTTGTTACCTCATGCTAGTCACGCAGTGAGCCCAGAAAATCGAAAATATTTCAACCTTATTCTTTTGGGGCGTAAATCAAGACTTACACAATAGTTGTTGAAATTGCACGCGCTTTAGAAAGTATAACGCACTTTTTTAAGCATTTGAGATTGCAAAACGCAAATAAGGCAAAATTCAATTCATAAAAATCGTATTTCTTCCGATGATCCAAGCGTATTTGTTCGACAGCAATGTAAAAAAGCTGTAATTTGTCAATAAACTAGTGACCCTTCTTGATAATCTACACTTTTTGTTTGATTTTTTTATAATAATTTATTTTTGCCATTCAATTATGTGGGACTCTCATACAAAGTCTCCCCATTGTTACCGACGGGCGTTTTATTACCAGTTTGCAGCATGGCGGTGCCATGCACCGTACGTAACAAAACCAGAACATTTGAGTGCGACGTGTACCAGTTGAAGTCAAAGATATGAGAAATATGTACGTAGCAAAATTTATACTTATCCTTTTGATAGTTATTTCATCAGAATGCAAAAAGAAAGATCCAAGAGACTTTACTGACGCTGACATTCACAAGTTGGAGGAACAATGGACAGTAAGTTTTCATAAAAACTACTTAACAACATAGCATCTTTGTGCACTAAATATAGACTCAGGATTGTCTATATCTTCACCTATACAATTATGTCACAAAATCAACTACCAAACCACATGACAACAAAATATTTTAAGTGTTAAAAATGTGTTATTACTTTGTTTATGAAGGAAGATGGAGAAGTAGATGAGGGTGATTTACCTGAACACCTTCGGCCATCCCAACCAGTAGATTTTTCAAAGGTAAGTTCTTAAAAAAAAACTAGTTGAGATTATTTAACTTGGGTTCATGGTGAACCAAGATTATCTCTTGGCAAGATACACTCAGTGGTGGGGTTCAAATTTTTTTTCACCCAGTTCTATCACAAAAGTCACGTTTTTAGGCGGTTCTGTTACAAAAAGTCCATTGACAGTAACCAGTAATTCTGACCGGTTCGCTCTCATAAAATTTCGTGAGACGGTTCTATAGAACCGGTGCGAACCGGCTGAATCCCACCACTGGATACACTACACATTACACAGCAACAGAACGGTGATCAGAAGATATATCCTCAGGGTTTAAAAGGAAAGTTGTGTTTGTGATAACGGATGTACCACCACTTCAAAACAGTTTCGTTCTCTTGCTAAATATTAATTTACATTTTATCTGAGCACTATCAGTTCATGTCTTTAAGCCTCCTGCATCAAAGTGTATGGCATCACAGCAACATTTGCTAGGAGGCAAAAAAGGTTGAAAAACACCGAACCAGTCACTAATTACGTTTTCAATGTAAATTACCTTACAGGTTGATGCAAGTGATCCAGAGAATCTAGTCAAGTTGACCAAAAAGCACAAGACGTTAATGATGTTTGCTACAGTGGCTGGTGATCCAACAGAGGAGGAAACAGAAAAAATCAGCAGTTTGTGGCAATCACAGTTATACAATGCAAATATTGAAGTTACCAGGTTAAACATTTTTTCTTATAAATGGTAAAAACAAACTACAGTAAACCTTGGTTAAATTGAACCAAAGTTTACTAAATAATCAGTAACTTGAATAATCACATCATATGGGTCGTTAGTTGATGTAGCTTGTGTTGTTTGATTTATAGAGTTGTTTTTGTATATTTACTGTTCGCATTATTATGAACATACACATTTGTGCGTACAAACATGGCTTGTTTCCAGATTTGTAATCAGTGCCAATAGAGTTTTATTCAAGCTTAGTGATGGATCATATGCATATGAAATCAAAGATTTTCTTGTTGAACAAGAACAATGTGAACTGGTAACGATTGAGGGTAAAGACTATCCTGGTAAAGGGTAAGTATTTTGTATAATTTTGTTTTTTAGACAATGGAACACTGGTGTGACTACAGGCTTACTAATTTTTGTTTAGGTCAACAAAATCAAAAGACACTAAAAATGGAGCGAAAACCAAATCTAAAAAGAAAAAAGCCAAAAAAACAAAAATAAAATCAGAACTTTAACCATACAAGGACAAAAGATGAATGGCTGCTCATTTTTTAGTTTTTGATCATGCAGTATATCATGTGAATTTGGTTGACATAATGTTTTGTATCCACTTCTCACTGTTTTTGTCCCTAAATTGGTATTTTGATTCTGTTTTTACATTATTGCAATGGTCACATGTGGTTCTGAATTATCATTCCTCTTTCAATCAAAAACAGGACTTAAATACTTTTTTTCAGCATTTTGATCAAATCTTGCTAGTTTTTAACTTTGTAAAGGAGTTTTGCATCTGGACCCAAATCCAATTATTCCAACTAATATGGAAACAACAAAAAAAAGAAAAAACTTGTACAAATGTAGTCTGTTTCATACCTGCTGCTAAATATTTATTGCATTGTCATATGTGTCTTAAAGTTGGTACAATCCAAAAGTTCTATAAAAACAATAAACGTGCAATATAAACTTTCCGCAGCGCATGCGATATTCCTTCATTGAAATACGTTTAGGATTTACGATTGGCCCATAGATATTTTTTAATTTGACCAGTACCTGCAAAATACGTTGACCAATGTGTAGCCAATCTTGACGTTTTCTTGCTACTGTTATTGAGTCTAATCGTCATTTTTGATTCAAATGTGTCCAAGAACTGTTAGTTTCGATGTTATTACCTGATTGTTCGAAGTTGGAAGCCGCGTTGTTTTTTGATTCGGTAGCAACCTAAATAACAAATTGTGCTGCAAAATCAATGGGACATGCGGCACGCTGCACAGCTTATTGTTTCACCTCTAAAACAGGTATGGCCATTTGCTTTGATTCTGTCCAAGTATTGGAGAAGTACTAACACAGCATCGGGTACATGACGTTTAGCGTAGTGCTCATTTTTAGAAATCTCATAATCTGATGTGATTATCAACTTACCACACTTTGTGTGTCATGGTAAACTTTGAAGACATCTTTACTGAGAACTGCTGGGAAAAAGCTGCTGTGCAAATTGGACGGTAGATTTGTTGAAATATTTCACAACATACAATAATAAGTTCATACCCATTGCTTGATGTTTCATTGCGCGCACCAACCGATGAAGCCCTAGTTAATGTTGCCACGGCAAACATCGCCAAAATTTATTTTCGACCGCAATTTTTTTGCTTCATCTGTCCTGCAAAATATGGAAGGCTAATTGTCGTTTCTCTGCACGATCAGTTGAAAAGGTTGGTCAGCTGACCCAGTGAAAAGCGTCGTAACGTTTACAAGCACAGTTGCACAATACCACACTAGTCTTCTTGGTCCCAAATTTAGACTGCTAACCTGTCAAAGCAGCGCAATTAAACATGCACCCGTGGATGGAAACTGTAAGCAATCCGCCTCAAGTTAATAAAAGCACCACAATAAGCAAAAATCGGTTTATGACGCACACAAAGAAAAGTTGGCGCGAAACAATCAGAAGAATTGGTGTCATCGTTTATCTGCTGTTGAATTTAGTTGTTGGGGGAGACATTTTTGAAATTGTTGTACAATGAATTCCGATCAATACGACTTTGCTAGCAACGTGCAACCTACAATTGTACTTTCGCCAAGCTGCTTGCAAGAATCAAATGACAAAGACAAAAGTTTAGAGAGGGCAATAACTGGTAAGCAAATTCACAGAAGATGAATTTGATTTTTTACTAGCAGTCATAGGAATTTTGTACCTAACAGCACCCCTAACTGAAAACGACAGTGACAAAGGCAACCAGCAGGAGAGGTAAGACAAAAGTGAGACTTACTGTTTGTTAACTCTTTTTGTGTCCCGACCTTTACATAGCAGAAGAGAAGACACACAGTCGGTGGAGCCTTGCGAAAAAGAAACTGATGAGAGTTTTTTCGCGACTAGTCAGGAAATAAAGGCAGCTGAACTTGACAAAAATAATTTGAATAAAGTAAATTTGGTTTTGCGTTTTCAAACTAAAGTACAGTAAACTTTAATCAACCCCGATCTTCGACTAATTCAGATTAATCTTGATTCTTGAGCTAAACGAAAATTTTATGCTGTTTTTCCTTTTACATCTCGTAATTCCCATTTTATGTTCTACAATGGCAAATTCGAACACTAAGCTACAGTTTTACTGTAGTTTGTGACAACCTTTTATTAACTTCCTGTTACACTGCATTGTGCTCCATTGCTTGCCACAATCACATTTTGGCGTGATATTCAGTAAACTAACTGCCTTTGTTTTTGCGCGTATGACGTAACAGTTAAAAGTCTTGTTTGGCGCCTTATACTTTTCAGGGATTGAGTGCTTATACCTTTGTAAAGTATCAGGAAATTCTGTTTTTAATTGTATCAACATCGGACAGTTATTGATCTTCGTGAAAGTAATTTGTACCGCTCAATCTATCTAGATCAGTGCTCCGCAACCTTTTTTCACGCACGTCACACCATACAAGCTTTAAATGTTCGGCGGCACACCCGAACCCAAAAAATGCGATTTGAATATTTGAAAGCCTAAAAAAGCATTAAGTCAGGGGTCTTAAGCTTCTTTGAGGGCCAAAAACATTTTTTACGTTAGTAAAGCGCCGTAATATTTAAACTTTTTTTTAAAAGTAACATGAACAAAAATATTATGTGCTTAAAATGTTGTGCGTTTTTGCCATTTCATGTACACATTTGTAATGCAATCAACAAAAAACGAATATACAGTGTAGCAAACTAAAAAAAGCAAGTACAATAAACTACTATGTGTGAAAACAATGGCATACAATGACGAAACAATTAAAAACTATGACTCAACAACTGGAATGAATTGCTGATTTTCAATAGGAGGGACTCTTTCCACCATACGATTAAAACGTTGCATTTATTTTCAACCAATACTTATAAAGAATGATTGTTTCTTAAAATCGGTGGCCTGACAGGGTATTCCACCTGAGCTAAACACCTAAAATTTAAAAGTTAGTTCGCGGGCCGCACAAAAACCCTCTTAGGGCCACACCGGGCCGCGTGTTTTGAGACCCCTGCATTAAGCCAGTATAAAGTATATTATGACGTAATAAAACATGAATGCGTAGTGAGTAGTGTAGCTTTGGTTTGGTGGTGTTGTGAACTGTATCATTTGCTACGAATAAAATAAAAACAAATTAAACACAAAAAGTTATACGTTTTGCGGCGGCACACCCCGCATCGTCTTGCGGCACACCGGTTGCGGAGCACTGATCTAGATAAAGAGATATATGAATTTTCCACGCTTATAAGCCGCCCTCGATTGTAAGCCGCACGCTGGAATTTTAGATACTATTGTTTCATAATAAGTTACATCTGTTTGTTGTTACATAGTATAACTATTTGCCCATATTTGTTAGTTACGTTGATAGTTGTTATCAACAGAACGTACATCGACGTTACTATAATCTGTACATGCATATAAATTTTGAACCCCAAATAAATTAAAAAGTTGAAGTGTAGAAATAATATCAGTATAAGATTAAAGTGTAAGCCGCACAAACGGCAGGTAAAAAACAATACAAGCCGCGGCTTACAATCGAGTAAATATACGGTATCGATCTTTGAATCATCTGGATAAATTTGTCGGTAGGGTCGGGATTACCCGAAGTTTACTGTACTTACTGTTGATATATGTTTATTTCTCGCTCTTATTACCACACGTAGATATAGACCAGTGGTTCCCAACCTTCTACACTGTGGGACCGGTAAAAATGTAAAAAAATCCACGGACCGGCAACGAAAGATCGTAGTGAATGCAACAGATATTTGTAAGCTTTTTGTTTACCGCAGTTGTCGTTGCGCAACATAATGCAAGATTTAGTCATAGCCTATGTATTTAGGGCGTAAAATTACAACCAAACGGCAATCAAGTCAACTCAAACAACAACGCCAATCCATTTACATACAAAATCAATGCTATCTCAAAAGCGAAGGATAACTTCGTTTTACAAAAAAATGTTGAATGCTAGACACAGTTTATGACAAAACAATCATAAACTTCACAAAAGCTTTATTATACAATTTGCGGGTATCAACGATGGAGAGCTACCCCAGTTTTACAGCCAGGCGTAAAATAAGTTTTGCAGGTACCAACAACTTTGCAATAGGCCTATTTTAAAAAGTAGCTGGGCATAAAGTGAGATAATTCGCGGACCGGCAAAGTGTTTACGCGGACCGGCGGTTGGGAACCACTGGCTTAGACAATTGAATTTTGGTTTTATTTCTTGTTACAGGATCTTGAACAATGTCCAGATTTTCTTGGATCCCTATTTGAATAAGTTATTTTATTATTGCCTATTATGTTTCGTTACTCGGCCAGGGAAAATATTCGTTTCTTAGTCGTGTCAAGAATTACTATTTGCTATGAACACTGCAGGTTTGTTGATATGTTATTGCTTTTATGCCGACTCCGCTAGGAACCGCAATGCAACTGTATAGTCGGACTGCATCACTTGACTCCAGTCGCTTTTGCTAAACAGACTTTAATCTTAGCCCAAAATCAAATAACACTTGATTTTACATACATATTTGGTATTTTGTTGTGGTCGTAATACAGTTGCTTGTTGTAATGCAGGCAAAATTTGCTGATTGTTTGTTAATTTCTTGGTTAAGTGAGACGTTGGACATGTTTTTACCACATGGTAGCCCCATGACCCTGCAGTCTGCAGATAAAAAATAAATTATCTATAGCTGATGTTATTGTAAAAAAAACATGAACATGCTGCTGGTGGTTCCTATTTCACTTGGCCTTTTGTTCATAGTTTGGCAGTAATTCATTGCTTAAAAAAATCGTTTCTCCCGAATACGCAAATAAACTGACATCAAGACTCGTTATCCAACGCTTTCACACAGCACTAAAATTACAAGGGTTGTACAAAAAGTATACTTAAAAACTTAGTGTTTCCAATGCAAAAATAACTGTCCAGGAACGCCCGAATACAAGATCACAAAAGAACAGCGAAATTAAATTCAAACACGTCACAGTTTTACAGGTTTGTCATACAACGGAGGAACATGATTGTTGTGGTTAGTCACATAATGATTACAAATAACGACCAAGTGCAAAGCGAATTGACATGCAACATGACATCATGCAACCGATCTCAGGCGCGTGACTATGGTCACACGACCAAACAATTTCCTTTTCATGTAAAACACATCATCTCGCGGCTTTGGTACAAACACATATAGGCGTCACACAGCAGTCGTCTAAGGTATTCAGGCATTTCTCTTTGGTTCATTTCGAGTAAAACCCGCTGGTCCATGTTCAGCCATTCCTCAAACTTCTCGCAGTAGGTGACCTGCGGTATGTTGTAGCCGTTTTGCTCGCCAACCCGATCTGCCATGCTGTCGAAAAAGCACCACTTTGCATTTGGCCCATTTCCACACCTGTAAGACCATAGGTTAGTTTAAACATAGCCTAGTTTTCGAACGAACTTTAAAATATTCCTTCGAAGAAAACAGCAATGTCTGTACAGAATATACAACATTATGTTCTTGATGATGAAGGCATGTCAACTGGCAAAATATGTTAGTATGCGTAGTTGTTTGCTCATCAAACATCAGTTCCGCCCGTTCTTGACAACATAAGTTACCAGTTGTATCTACTTCCAGCACACTCTATTTTGTTTAGATGTGAACATAATATCATGCCTTACTTGGCAAAAGATACATAGTGGCTTGTTTCAATGCAGACTACCGCATACAGATCAAGAACCTGTCGTTCCACTGATCTTTCCCCCTCTTGTGCTATAAACGACCTGCGAGATATGAACACAATAGAGTTTAACTACAACTTTCATTATAAGGACCATTGTGTTCAGGTACTTACCTATATTCGTCGTACACTTCAGTTTTTTTGTAGTTGTGTTGTCGCCTTAAGGGATGCTGGTGACAAATTTGTGCACAGTTTGCGCAGTAGGAGCTGATGTGGTCCTGTGATATACAAATATGTTAGCTAACATCAAGTTACTTCTGACACGTAACTTGAAGGACTCGGTAATGTCTTGCCTGCATGGATCGTTCGATTGAACATTGCTTGCATTCATATTCGGCCAATCCACCACACACAGTGCAACTTCTTGGTATCTTTTCCACCATATCTGTGACATCCAACGTTAGACTAGGTCGTACCCGATTGTACATTCTGTAGTCTTTGCCAAACCTGCAAGATGGGCAATATTAAGTAGAAAACAAACTCTGCTTTTTGTTGACCAGCAACAAATAACCTGATAATTAAACAGCTTTAATCGACTATTGTGTACCAGGTCACTAAGGAAAGCACCTATGGAGAAATGGATTTGTGTTGTACAGTGACTAGGAATGGCCGATTTTGATGCTCAGCGATTGCCAAAAGCTGTTAACCGAGTTTGAAGTTTTAAAGGATGGAAAATAGCTGTTCTACATTACTAATTGCGTCATTGCCTAACTAAAGCATAAATGTCTGGTCATTGGCCAAACTAAACACCTCCCAAAATTGTTTTTTCCAAACAATTATGGAAAATTCCATTGTTTACTAAAAAGGTTCCTGGACATTCAAATAACCGCTAACCAAGTCAAAAAAAAAACAGTCAAAATTGCATGGCTGCGACATTTACCTTGGCATTTGGAGAATCAGACACACAGGAACGTCGCGAAACTTTAGATCTGAGCCGAGAAATGACTGTTCAAGCAACAGTTGTGTACTGGGAAGGACCATCTTCTCATCTTTGTCGAGAAATATTTGATAGAAATAGCATTCCTGGATATGTTCTGAATCCCCCACGCGCAATTCAATCAGTGGATCCGCCTTGAATACCTGTAAAGTAACGTGGGTCTATGACTTGTTTTTCAACGCCGTTTTCATTAGGATTGATTCGTTTACTGCGTGCTGCGAATTTACATAAAAAACAATTGGTGCATTAGCAGTCCTGATTTGAACTTCCGTGAAAAGCATACTTACGTGCATAAGCAACGTATGAAGAAATTCTTCTGGATCTTTTTCTTCGTTTGTTAATCCAGTGACGGAACTAAGGCGGTCAAGCAACTTTCGCAGTTCCATTATTTTGTCGGCCCGAACAAAGTTTTGTGCCCGCAACGGGTTTACAATGCTTTCTTTAAGCACCTTAAAAAAACACATACCAAACGTAAAAAATACCTTTCCCTAATATTGCTTGTGTATGAAATTGTACAAACCTGCTGAACTTGCTGGTACTCGGGTATGTCGGTTTCGGTCCGGTCACGCAGGATTAGGGAATCGAGGCAATAAGAATACGCAAAGAGGCTAAAACGTGCATGGATAATCGGGATTATAAACATTAAAACA
Organism: Phallusia mammillata; assembly: GCF_965637545.1. Classification (NCBI taxonomy): domain Eukaryota; kingdom Metazoa; phylum Chordata; class Ascidiacea; order Phlebobranchia; family Ascidiidae; genus Phallusia; species Phallusia mammillata. The sequence continues at coordinate 8,378,855 of NC_137258.1, forward strand.
ATCCATCACATAAGTTGCATGTAACACCACATAATCTAAGCAATACACGAGCAAAACTAATTAGACAAAGTGTTTTCTTATCCACCACTAAAATAAAACATTGCTGCACAACAATAAAAGTACACTGACTTGGTTTATCGACTAAAAGTGTTTTTTTCTTAACCTTACCTGAACAATGTGCTGTCAAGATAACAAGAGTTATGGTGACCTTGGATGCCCTTCCCCTTGCCAAGCATGGTTTCTGATAGCTTGCTAGGAGGCGTAACGCAACCCGAAATTTGAGGAGCTTCAAAATCCCCAAAATGCTTTGTTGTAGACTTTAACGTCGCCTGGGGAACGACTTGCACGCGGGATGTGTCAGCTATAACATGATATTGTTTAATTTACATTTTGCATTGTAACTGCTTTAGTCTATGTAAGACACATAATTTATTCAACAGTGGGCCTTACCAGGCGAGTCAAAACGGCGATCTTTTCGGCATTGGTGAAGGGGAACAAACAGTGCTCGATTATCCTGGCAGTTAAAATAACGGATTCCCATAAACGTCCCATCTGTTAAATCAAAACCAAATCTTTCCGCTTCTAGTTCGATGCCTGCAAATTCTCCCTGGAAAAAAGTAGTAACATGTAACAAGATTTGTAATCTATAGTGTTCAAACTGAACAGTTTTCCAGCGATGACACCAGCAACGTCTCCAGTGAAGGGCTTCAGTTTATTGATGATTTATCTTGTGTGTTTTTAGAAACTGAACATTCGTCAAGTGTTACAGTATGGCATAGAAAGTCGGAAACAATCACAACAAGTTTTTGGACATACCAAATCACTAATCCGGCCGATCCACCGTATAACGCCATACACAGGCCCAACAATCACATCATGTTGATTTTCAATTCCATCCGCAATCTCCACCATTGAACCGACCTCCAACAGTGTGTAGTCTGCTAGTCAATCAAATACATAGCAAAGATACGACAATATTAACAATAATGAAAGAAAATAAGACTTACCTTCGAAATGATGAAGATTTTCTTCCACGTAATCCGGTTTTTCTCGACTGTTAGGCTGCAATAAAAGTTGTGTGATTCATGCGTCGAAAAATGTTTTTTTAAGGTAGCTCTGCTTACTGGATAACGCACACGATTGGAATTGGACGATCGGTGACTGCCGAAGATATCTGGGTTTTGAGGATACAGGTTGTCCTCAGATTCAACAATTGTTCCGCTGTTGTCGGGTTTTCTCCTATGTGGGACTAACTCCTTTGCAAGTGGCCTCGACTCATTTCGGAATGGTTCCGAAGCCATTCTTGCCGTTGGTCTTTCGAAAAATTCCCCATTTCTAGTGAAACCAGCCGGGCTACTGAAAGGCCGACGACTACCCGGTACATTGTGGTGACGCCCAAACCCAGCAGTAAATGCGTCCTCGATTGGCTCTGTGCGGTGAGTTCCACTCTGGAAAAACACCACGCAGTGTTTTTTGTTATACATGCGAGATTGACTAAGTGCCAAGGGAATCGAAATTGAAATAACGGAACTGGGGAATTTTGCACAATATGGGCGTTTGCCTTGTGTTGTGACGAAGCTTTCCTCACACATGTAATGCTGCATCGATCAATACATAGCTTGCGAAAACACCCATAGAGTTTACCCAACGCGACATTACTTAATTAATGTGAGGTTGTTCGATTGCCGTATTGAATTAGGTTTTTGAAATACACAGACCATAACTACTTCGCAGCACCCACAATAGGTAAACCAACATGCAAAAATTGTTACTTTATATTTCATCAAATGTTAACCATACCGTTTGTGGGGGAGGGGCATAGTCGAAAGTGTTTGCAGGGAGAATGCCACTTAAGGGAACCAACGCAGCATGGTTTAATTTTGTCTTGAACAATTGCCTTCTGTTGAAAACTCCCCGCCCGTTTCCAGTGGGATTTACCAGCTCAATTCCGGCATAAATGTCATTGGTAGGTAATTCGCCTGGAATACGACCTTACAGAAGAAATATTATATTTTGTGATCAAATTCGTGGGTAGGTGCAAAAAACAATATGGAAAGAGAAAAAATAGCTAAACCAGTGTAAGGTGTTGCAATTTAGTTGTGTAAAGCAAAAAAAGGCTAAAACGATTTGAAACCCAACTGCCTTATAAACTTTAAAAAAGTGCAATCTGCTTGTAAGTTTTTCCAATTGACACATCTTGTTTGTTTCTTACCAATGAACTTGACTGTTCCTCTTTCTTGACTTTCTGCTCCATTTACTTCCGTGAATATGAAAACTTCCATTCCAATGAAAATGTTAAGTTGTATTAATTCCTCTTCACTGACATTTAACACCGAGGGAAGATTGCTGCTGCTACTACTTGTACTTGCTGTACCACCCACTATTCAAAACAAGGTTAACTTATCAATACAATAGAACAAACCTGATTAAGGTAACACTTCGACATAAGCTGAATAATGTATATTCCCATTACTTGTGTTGCTGGTGTAGGAACTGCTTCTGTGGTGGGAAGTTGAAGCACCACTTGGGTGTTTTGGTTTGGAGCTCTTAGATGTAACTTTACTATGGGAAGGTACATGTGTTTGGAGTTGGTCATATTCACAAGATGTAACACGATTAAGAGCAAGGAAAACTGCACAGTCATCGGGACATTCAAAATATCTGGCAAAGCAGAAAAAGTATTTGTAAAATTTTTAATGGTTATGTACTATGAAACATGCTAACGTTTCACCTAGATCATTTTTAACCATATATGGCATCAAGAAATGCTGGAAGGCTTTTACACAACCCCCACCAACACATAGATTTAGATAATTAATCACTTATTGGTAATTGGAAAGGTGTGGCTCGTGCACAACATACGCCCTATTGCTTCAGAGCATTGCTAAATTGGGTGAAAGAAGTAAACAACAAATTCTGTACAAGATTTTAAACCCCAAATTTAGGTACAGCAACAAATTTAAAAATAAAACAAATGTATATTCCTACCTGTGGTTGTTTACTGTTCCATTTGAGTTTCCCTTCCCTCTAGCATTTATCAATTCAATGCCAAAGTAGATGCCTTCTTTGCCTTGCATTGCTCCTTTGTATCTCAGTTTACCTGCAATGGGTCAATGGCAACTGTGGCTTTACTTAAAATTTTATACATTTTCTTGTGCCAAACATGAATGGTAAATATAAACATAAAAAAATAAAGTCAAAGTTAAAGACAAGTCATATACCGAGTACTTCACCAGACATCACGGGCAAGCGCACAATGACATCAGTTCCAGGTTGCATGTCAATTCCATCACCTAGTCGTTCCTTATTTTTAAAAACTTCAAACCGATCTTTGCAACTCGATATTGCTAGCAGCAAGTCCTTGATAGCCTATGTGAAAGAGGTCAATGTTATTACAACCAAGGGGTCTTAACTTAAAATCTGTTTCATGCCTTTGTTGTGCAACAAGTGCTAATACATACAAACTTGTCATACCACTGTTAATGGATCAACATCATCTTCATTACATTCAATCATTTCTTCTGTATCAAGAACCATACAAGTCAACCTGGTTGATGGTGGGGATATAGGCACCTCTTCAAGCAGGGTTCCTGTAACAATACACATGCATTATATATATTGGTGCATAAGGTTATCAGTGGTGCTAAATACTCGATAATATGGCATGTTGTTGTATTGGATACCCCATGTTACCACATGGTAAGCAGTTTTACTGGACATAAATAAACTTCATGCAAAAATTATAATCTTGTGGTCTTTTGAACATGTTGGCGGTTAAAGTTATTCAGGTTGGGGCAAGGGTTTGGAATTGAAGTAACACTTCAAATTGGTCTCATTTACCCTTGTCGGGGCTTATGTTCTCAAACTGTGTGTCATACAATAAGGTATACCATGCAGTTTACCTTACAGTATTTCACCACCCTAAGGTTAACCACTGTACACAATTTTAAGATATTATTTTTAACACTGCTACCTTTGGGGTATTGGCTAATTCCAGACATTGATTCAAACTTTTTTCCTCCACTGTCAGGATACTTGTTTGAAAAACATAAGTCATGAACAAGCAGCAAATATCTGTTCATATTGTGTCTGTTGGCCATTTTAAAGGTTTTTGGCAATAAAGTTCTAATTTCTGTAGGCCTAAAGCAAAAGACTGGTTTACCAAATAAGCTTCAACAAATATTACTAGTGTCGTATTTACTTTCAGCATTAAATAATAAGCCTTACCCTTTGTTGGTTTATGATAAAATACAAACTTTACACAATAAACACAACATGTGAAAACTTAATTCAACAAATTGTGCAACAGGTGAATCAGGAAAAAACACAGCTAATTTGTTACACCAAACTACTTCTTTCTGGTAAACGTAACTCTTAACGCAAAATTCTCAATTGCTTATCTAATAAAACACTTCATTTCAAAAACAAACGACTGTCGTTTGGTTTGGACATTGAATGATGTATGTGTGTGAGTGTTTTCTTTCTCCAGCAGATGTGAAACTTGCTGAATTCTAAAAATTGACTATTTACTTGGTTAACCAAATCTAGTTCCTGTTAAATTTGGTAAACAGATTAAACCTGTGACGGGGAAATCCATTTTTCACCACAAAACATTTCTAACCAGCTAGCACTACGTCACTCTTTATTTACCTGGGAACTTTTGAAACGGTACTTTTTTAGTTTTTAACACTGTTGGCGCTAAAGGGCTGCTTTTAAATCTTAAAGATACCGTAATCTAAAGTAATGTAACAACCAAAACTGATTGCAGTTAACTTTTTTTACAGTGATTCATTGTTTAATGAGAAAAAACATTGTAAACAAGCAGGTGTAGTTATCTATTGCAAGTTAATATTTTTGTATTCTATTGACAAGTTATAATATGAAATAAAAGACAATAAGGGACGTAAAACAAGTTTCTAGAAAATACATGTTGTTGAATATCATAAAAAAAATCAAATGTGATTTTTCAGGAACAGGAACGTATTTTTTGTGATATTCTAAATCTAGATTGTCCGATAATTCTATTCCGTGCAACTCTGTCCATAAACATATGATGCATGCAGGCTTTGTTTGCTTTTGTTTTCGCCTTTGCATTAAAAGTTTTTCCAAAACTGTATTTTGTAATGTAGAAATTAAACGATCACACACTAATTATCGAGAATGAAACATCTGATGGATACTAAAACTGCATTTTTTCCCAGGTTGAGGAATATACCCGTTCGTTCTACTGAAACAACTTCGGTGTAAAACTTGAAATTAGCAGACTTGATGAAAAAAGATATGAAATGACTACCGCAAGGTGGCGGTGTTTAATAAAACGCGCTCTCGCCCACGCCATGTTTGTTTATGGCATCTCCATGATTCATTTTTTCGGCCACTTCGCGGATTGTCAGCGTAACATACGCCAAGTTGCAGGACCGAGCAACAAACCTAGTCGGTACAACTTTTTTGTGGAAAACAAAATGCCGCGAACCAAGCAACAAAAGCCAAGACATATTGTGGAAAGAGAAAACGCTGAAGGTAAGAAATAGTTTTGTTGCATGTCGTGTGTATTGGTATTCTGGTGTATACATTGAAAAACAACATTGACGCAACGTGTTGTTAACTGCGCTTTGCACAAAAATGTTGTTTGTGTCGTATTGCTAAATTATGTTTATCTGGGAATGTTTAACGTAATTAATATCCGGTCAGCGTATGGTGGTTTGTGGCTTTTCTATTGCACTTTAGTAAACAGCAAAAATACTTTCTTCAGGACAGTAATTTTAAAGTGGTCCGTTTGTAAGTGTTTGGTTGTAAATTGCTTGGTTTCGTAATTAAACATCAAATTTCAAATTGCACTTCGATTTTGCAAAACAAAAACGGCACTTGGGTCCATTTTAACAAAGTCAGCGGAATATGTATTTTAATGCGAGCATCTGAAGCAGAGCTGCGAGCATTTTTTTCTCATAAGTTACAATCATGTCAAGCACAAAATGTGTACATTATGTCCCAGTCGAAGGTCTCATCGATGTTTGGTTTTGTGTCATCGCCAAACAGGCCTAACTTCGACACCTTGCGCGACGCCATTTTGTGTCTGCTGCAATGTGACGCGTTGACAAATAACGAGCCGGTCTCACCGTTTCGACAAACGGGAACGGATGCAACTGGCAATTCAGGGAAAATCACGCTTGTACATATCAGCAGACAAAGACATGTAAATTAGAACAAAAACCCACGCAAAATCAGCGGAGGCACGCAAATTCGCCTGCCCCTTCCGCTGTTTTCAGTGTTTCGAACGTACATAGCTGTATACGCTTTAAGCTTATTATCTATAGAAATTAGTGGTAGCTTGGCGCTGGTTTTTAGATTGGACAATGTGTCGCATAGATTTGAATGTTCACACTTTGTTACCAGCTTCGTCCGAAAATCGTTTCCGGCATGACAGCGCGTGTAATAAAAGCTGTCAAAATTCATCACAGTTTAGTGTACCCCGACGACGTTCTCCTGTTTGCTAGCCAATGAAAACCGATCCAATTCCAGCCCGTAGTCCTATTTTCGTTCTATTATGACATGTGCACACCCCTCAAATGTGTATGATAAGGATATCGTCCTCCCCTCACACGCCTGAACAGGAACGTCGGTGTGGCCAAATTGCGTAGGGCACCGGGACCAGGAAATGACTTGATTTAAAGCGAATCCACAGAGCGAGGCCCGAAACAACATTGCACACATACCCCCAGTCACCGTAGGGCGTTTATATGTGACCATAAATCATCACCAACAGCCCTGATCCAGATCCTCAACACAGGTATGACCTAGGTAGTCTACACTTGTTTCGTTGGGGAATTTGTGACTCACTTGGGCAGCCATTTTAACATGCAAATGACTTCAAATGCACAGAAACACACCATGTATAGGCAATGATATCTGAATCCCAAGTGCTACAATTGAGCTATCGTGTCGTGTCGGGTGATGTTACTCAGTAAATTTAATCTGCCTCATAATTGACCGTTGCTCTTTACTACCGACAATTGTTCGTTCGGCCATTGTCGAATTAGGCTGCCTTGTGCAAGATGTATCAGTGATGATAAATCCACTGCGGCCAAATCGGACGTTGCGCTGACCAGCAATGGTGCAAAGGGCCAGGCCCGTGATTTAGCTATTGACTCAGCCTTCCGCGCCCCCGTACACATACAGCGAACTGTATTGCCTGCATGATGGACCCGTGATTCATAAATATATACATATTAGAATGTAGCATATACCCTGGAATTGCGCAAGCATATTGCAACCGATGATAACTATTGTAGATCTATCAAGCTGTTTTCTTTGCATGTCAAATTTACTTTTATCGATTCCGGTATAAATGGACATTTTAATGTGCGCATAAACAAGACTAGGCTATGATTTGCTTTGTTTTCATGATGGATACTGAATATTGTAAATAACTGTTTTGTTCGTGTTAATGTGTTTACGTGTTCGTGTGGCAGTTTTAATGACATCAGGACAGTGTGTGCTGCCCCAAAGGTCTCCGCGCATCAATGCTTGGCGCTGGCAATGCGCTAACAGCCGCTGGCCCGGACTTGGCCAGTGTTTATATTCCGAAATGTGCGCAAGTTAAGTGATGAGACCTTTTTACGCTTTATGACTCAGGGTTGAAAACCCTGTAAGGCGGGTGGAGGTTGATTACCGCTTGTTATTGCCTTTCTGCGTTAAAAGCTTGCCGTAATTCGTCCCCGAGCCTTTTAGCAAGACCCGACGCGGTTATGCGATATCCCCTCGGCTCGCTTTCCTGCCCCTAACAACGCCCCACGGTTATAATTGATACAGCGCGAGCCCGCCGTGATTTCACCTTCACTGATTTGTACCCTAACCCCTTGCAGCAAGTTCACCTTCAAGCTGAGTCTCTATATTGGAGCTGGCGCCCAGGCGGCTGATGCCGACGCCCGACTAAAACTGTTTATTTCCATAACAGCCGGTGTGCCCCTTAACGTAAATCCGCAATGCCACTTTTGAACAGCGTTTAACATCATGCAACGACCACATTGGTGGCTTGGGTCCTTGCTTTCTATTGTCTCGAACCCGGTTACAGGCCCTTCTTGGTGCCAGCGAAACTAGTTTTGCAGCGACATCTGTGTGTGTATGGGCAACACGGCAAATGGTATGTTTGTTGTTACGCGGGAAAAGGGTTTTACTACCCCCCAAAAAAGCAGACCTTGACGTTTGTCTGGGTGCACTAATTTTGGCCACCCACGTTTAAACGCCACTATAGGAGACCAACAAATATCCAACAAGCGTGTATGCATTTAGTCAGGGAGTTTTCTTTCCGGTTGTTATTCCAACCAGACTCATCAATTCCTTTGATATACAGCTGCATATTTTATTGTAACTATGTGTAGGACAACATATGACGTCGCGAAAGGCCGTTTCCTGTAAAGTGGGCGCTAAAACGTAACTACTCTCCTTGTCTCCTTTCTGGAACGCTCAGCTCTTCAGTGAGCTAGTGGTGATGGGCGACCAGTGTTAGCTACCGCAGGTGCCCACGATTTAACACGCAGTATACTGTTTTACCGATGTGTCGCACGACAAACACCATAATCGATGTCACGTCAACACGACAAAGCTACTGGTGCTGGCCGACATGTACCTAATATTCAGGGGACGCCTTACATCTCACAATGCATTACATCAGGGGCAACGTGCTTATCGCATTTCGCGCCCTGGGCGAGCATTTTATCGCCATGTTATTTGCCAAATGGGAGTGCAACTCGTTTTCCCGGCAGACTGTGCAGGGGGCGTTCGCGTAATAAAGGGTTTTTCTGTTTCGGCGAATCGGCGTTGAGACAAAACAAAATGCATGTTCCCAGCACATTTCCTACCATTGTGAATAACATTACTTTGAAGGCAATCTGAAACAAACAGCATTTCGTCCACAGTGGTTGGATTATAAACGGAATTTCCCGCTGCCTTACACCCTTTTGTTGTAAATTTAACCGGTCGAACACGGTGCTGTGTTGAGGCGCACTCCCGCGAACCAGAGCGCCTGGTCTGGTGCTAGGGCATGTTTGCAACATATGTCTTTCCTGTCACAGTACTGCGGGCGATGTAGCTATTCTGCTGAAAAGCAAGGGGAAAAATTTTATAGTTACAGGAATTCGCTGAGGATTCGGGATCGGGTGTATTGTGTCGGGCGCGCGCCAATAAGCAGAAGATGGCGCCTGACTGCTCCTCGCCTTACCCTCCAAAACATGAGTTATACGGCTAATCGCCAAACAGGAAATTTCACAGCTCACCTACAAATATAATGAGTTTGTTTCAATGCGATCGTCTATTGTAATGATAATTATCAAGCATATACGCCGCATCAAATTTTAGTACGTGCGATAGACGAATAGGCGAGCGGTTTTCATTACATTTTTTGTACAAAATTTATACCGCTAAGGAACTGCGTTGTTACCGCCTCCCTGCGGATATAAATTCAATAAAAAATTTGTTTCTCCTGTAATTATTGCAACTATTTTTTCCAAATAGAAGCATGATAAAAACTAATCAGAACTCAATTATAGCGCGTCGCGGTGCTTTTTTGATTCCAAGTTTAGCGCCGCACACTAATTGGAGAAAAAATATAACCTGGTGTTATTTTCAAGACAATTATAAGATAATTGCACCGTTTGGACTCCCTCGTGTTTACCAAGGCTATCTTGTATTTGTACAGGATCGCCCCCAACGCCAACAACATGCTCTGAGAGTGAAGATGACGTAATGGACGAAGAACGAGATGAGGCGATGACGTATGAAACTCCACCATACAAGGTATGATTATATGACACATATGCGATACAAGTTTCGCAATAATAGAAAGAGGAATTAACGGCAATACTTTTTTAAGGATACTTTTGACCCAAATTCACATTCCGGGAAACCTACAGCCCCAAGGCGGACTGCGCAGAACATTAACGACTCCGAGGCTTACGGTATGTATAGTTGTTTACGTGTTTTACGACTTGGCGATGTGCTTAAGGTGCTTGAGTAAATTCTCGTTAAACTGTTGTGGGATGCGGTTGATAAACGAAGCTTGGATCGAAACGACTCAAAAACAAACTTCCGCATCTTATTGTTTTTAGCCGCCACCCAGTTAATGTCCGGTGACTCTGGAGCGCCGCGTGAAAGGTCATTTGATAACGACCCCTCGGACAATCACAAAGACTACCACGACCCCTCCGCAGTGTCTGAAAATGAAGTTTCGCCCCCAAACGGCGTTTGCTTACCATCACGCAACGAAGTTGAGTCACAAGTGGCAATGGACGCACAAGAACAATCACAATTAGAAACGAATCTAGATAAATCTAATGAAGATATAGATGAACTTCAGATTGTCAGACAAAACTGCCAAAGCGATGTTGGAAACTCGGTCTTGATATCGAATCAAAGTGTCGATTTATCTAAGCCTGAGGTTAGTAACGAAAACGTGCAGTACAAGGTGCTTTCAGCTGCAGCTGCGCATTACATGAATACTGTTAAAATGCTGATGGGAGGCAACAGAACTGGAGAAGGTGATTCCAATGGAATTCCAGCGGATTTCTGGTCAATGTGGGCTAACGCAGCAAAGCGATCTGCATACCCCGACTTATCCGGCGCCCGAAACGATCACATGTTTAATATGTATATGACGCAGCTGAGCGACCGCTGGAAAACGATCATCGGACAACAGTTTGACAAACCAAAAGACGTAAAGTCACCAGCGCCAAGCAATCGTCACATCCCCGCTACCCTTTCCCCGAAATCGCGCGGAGATTCCTACCAGCGCACTCCGAACGGCAACGCTTCCTTCCAATCCTTCGCTTCCGACAGCACACTGTCGGGTCTGCAAATAAGTGCGACCCAAGCACAAACAAAGGGCATCGATTTTCGTGACAAATCAGCCCACGTGGAAGCTGATCGGCGGCATCACGTGATGGGCCCATCGTCTGCACCAGAAGGACCTACTCACGCTCAAAACTACACGAGTTCAACCAGCCCCCATTCCGCTCCACCTGTAGTTCCTGATCGCAACGCCTGGCAACCGGCAATTGTTTCCAACCATCCATCTCGGTCGTGGTCGTCATCCCATGCTCCCGGATTTCCGTCGCCCTCGGCAGGCAACCCCATTAATGCATTTAACTTTCCCAGCCCGAAGAATGATTCAACGACGGCGCAAGGCGCGTTGAAAATCTTCGAAAACAACGACGGTGACTCATCCAGTAGGCTACCGACACCGAACCACACTAAACAGGGTTCATACTCCAGCGTGAGTTCTTTGTCTCAAGACGGTCATTTGCTGCCAAAGACCGGGGCATCAGGTTCAAGCAACGACAAATCCCGACGTCAGTCGAATGACGTGTCACCGCAAGCAAGGCCTCTGGGCGACTATATGTACTTTCCAGAGAGCCTCGATGACATACGGAAACCTGGAATGCCTTACCCTGCATATTCTCCCGGTTGGATGGGAGTCTCTTTGCCACCATTTGGAAGTTTGTCACCGGCAAGTGTACCTAACTCCCAATCACAGCTACTTTTCTCTCCACACTTGCCCTTTCCTAGCGGTTTACCGAGCAATCGTCAGCTATCCCCACGAATGTCAGCCTTTTCACCCAACTCGCCTTTTATGGACTCGTTTCCGTCGACCAGCAACAAGTCGAGCACTCCTCGGCGCCGAACCCGCGGCCCTCCGATCGACAGCGTTCACGCCGCAATAGTCCGCGAAGCAAAGGAGCAATTCAAGGGTCTCGACCCGGAAAACATGTACATCCAATGTCCGATCTGTCAAAAGCGCATCAAGCGACTTTACCACTTTCAGCGTCATATGCGTATACATACCGGCGAAAAAACACACCACTGTCCCTGTTGTCAATACAAGTCAGTGAGGAAAGACAATTTAAAGAGTCATATGAAGACACACGAGAAGCAAAACATAGAAAACAGCAGGCGAGCAGGGCGTTCTTTCCACGGTGGCCGAGACCCCGATGCGATTGGCAGAAATAGGAGCCAAGTTGACTTGAGCGGTGGGACGAAACCTGTGGACGAAGCAAACCCAAACAGAGCGATTTCAGAAAAGGCAACAGCACGCGGTTCACCCTTCAAGGCAACCTCTGACTATAAAGCCTCTTTTGCATCCTCCTACGCACCTCCGTATCCTCTTCCTTACTTTCCGCAACAGTTCCATCCTTACGTAAACATTTCACCAAACAACCAGGGTAGACCTCCTACAGGCCTGGCAAATACCTCGAACCTCGAACGAAAACATCATTCTCTGCCCACTACTCCTGAGAGAAGCTTTGAAAAGTCGCCCATTTTGGGTAAAGTTAGTCAAAGCGAAACTTCTTCCGCCCCGATTTTTGCTTTCAACCCAACTGACCTCGAATTGCGCAAATTAACTTCGCCCAAATCGTTGAAGAGGGGAGTTGAACAACAACAACCTGAAGATATGTCGCTAAAAAGTGAAGACAACGACAACAAACGTCAAAAGCAAAATCACCAGGAAACAAACAACGCGATCTCGCCGATCACGAACTCCAACTCAAACCACAATAATAGCAACCCGACGAAGGACGGACGAATCTTTAGAGCATGGGGAGATATTGAGATTCCTACTCACTCAACAGAAAACAAATACCCAAACACATTGCCTGTATCAATGCCTGTCACAAAATCAGAGGTGCCAAATTCACCAGGATTATCGAGGTAACGACTATCAACCTACACATTTTAGTTACATATGTTTAGGGTTTATACCTACAACGTTATTGTTGCTTAGGTTGAATGGAGCATTCGGTGAAGCACCAAACCTCGCTTCTTATGTGGATCAAAGTTGGACCTTCACCAACATGTCGCGCAAAGGTTTGTCAGTATTGCTTTGTTTGCAAAAATAGATCTAGCTTAGCTTATATGAATGTGGCGACAACGCCTTAAGATTATCAGAGATTCGAAAACAAAAACTATTTTTGGCCTATTTACATCGAAACTGGCTGTTAATGGTATCAAGCGATTTGGGTGCGACCCTGGTGGTGCAGTCTCATTGAGGAAAGCAATGGCGCCATAATTCGAGATAGCGATCGGCGGGCGACCACAAATTTTAGCACGAAGTTCTCTTTGCCTTTGCCCCTTCTAATTAATAGCGTTCGTAATATCGATGTGACGCCATTTGTTATTGTTCGTTTAAGGTTTGAACAAGTTTCTGTTTTATTTGCGTGGTGCGCAGCCTCGCCTCAGGCACGATTAAGGCGACAGGCGCTTGTACGAGATGGCCTTTGACCAATCGCGCGACCCGATGTGGCCAAATCGTGGTGGGGAGCATTCCATGCATCGCGAAGCCTCATTGCGAACAAGTGCCGTGAAATTTAAAGAATAGCTCGTTTGTTGACGAGTCGTTGTTCGCACAGACGCAAGCCGCAATTAATTCCGACGACCGTGGCACCTTGGGAATCGCGCTTTCAAGTGACTCAATGAGCAATTTGTTGCGGCATACCTGAGAAGTATCGCCTCCAGATCGTATTTGTAGGCTTTGCGCGCAAGTGGATGGACGACATGCAAAGTCACGTCACATAACCTTATACAGACCCTGTTGTGGGAAGGGGATTTAATCAGTGTTGGCTGCACCTACAATGTGCGGTCCAGTGTTGTTTATTATCTACGGCGTGCTTTGCCGGACGGCAATGGGAGAAACATGCGCTCTGCCTCAATTTCACACGCCTTAAATTGTGCTGTGAACATATATGCACCGAATTTATTGTAGGCAAATCGGATTGTAAAAAAATTATCGGTAGATCTTTCGTGGGTGGTTCAAATCGTCTTAAAGAAACTTCTTTCAGGTTCACATATGGATTTTAAACACTAAACAGTGTCGGTTTAAAAATAAATTTATGACACCACAAAATGTAATGCAACTGACCATGGAGTTCAGACCAGGTCGCCTGTGTCGTTCACTGTCAAAATGTTTAATTTCGGGCTGTCGGAATCTGTGAGTGTTCCCGCAAACACGGGTCGCGAGCCAAAAAAATGTTAGAGGCGGAATGTCACCGCACCACAACTCGCAATTATCAAGCCTTAATACAGCCAGAAAATGCGCTTCGAATCACGCTCGAGTTTTCATCCACCAGCTGGTCATCAGTGCGACTTACGACCGTAGTATACTGTATCGGATGCAACGACAAATGCTCGTTAAGCTTAGCACAGCGTGAGCGCGTTGACGAGAGAATATTGCAAACGGTCGAGCCCGCTCGGGGCGTAGCGTTAAAGCACAAACAAAAGCAATGAAGGAATCAACGCGGCTTGCTACTTGTCGCGCTGACCGCATATGCCAGGCTCCGGGTAGGACTCCTGATGAAGAATGCGCCTGACGAGCCGGTAATTTACGCCGCTCGCTTTCGCATGGACTCTCAAACATTTAATTGCCGGCTTCGGTGCTCAGAAATGTGCGCGGCTGCGTCCCAAACCGTTTGAATGTCAATAAACGGGCGTTCAACTTGATAATGCGAAGATAAAACTCCGTGCCAGAGAATGTCTTTCTGTATGTGTGCGCCACGAACAAGTAATCAGCTTAAACCGCCTCTCGGACACTTATAAACACATCAGTAGATGTGGTGCATTGAAGTCGTGCTTGGCACTTACCAGGCCAAGGGTTGCTAAGGTCGAGTGACATTTCTCGACGCAAGTTCAAGTGCTTCTGGCTAGAGGGGGTGGGTTTACGGTGTACCGCCTGTCTTAGTCCGAAAAGTGGATTTATTGGGCCACTCGAATCACGATAAAGTCATGATATCATTGTAAAGGCCGGTGGTTTCATGTAGTATCACTTTTCCAGGGATAGGTGGGGTAGAGGAGCGACGTTCTCACAAAAACTCGACGTCATCCTCATCAATGAGCTCCGAGTTTTCTCCTGAGAGTGAGAGTAGGTCACGTGAGAGCACTCCGAAAATCCGTGCCACTACAGTTACCAAGTCTCCCCCAAGACTTTCCCCAGGATTGTCTGGCGTCCTCCCGAAGTATAATGATGAAATATGCACGGAGAATACCCAACCCGAGGTCCGAGGAAACCAAACAAAAGTCCAAATTAAGCTGGAGGTACCAGCAGAGCGATCACCAGGTGTTCCAAACTACACAAAAAGCGAAGGTGTGACAAAATATACTGTGCACTTATATTGAAGCTAACGTTTATTGTTTGCTTTTTGTTTGGCAAAAAACAAAAACATTTGGTTGATTGCAGTTTTGTTTATGTTTAATCAGAATCGAAATCTCCTTCTTTGGACGGTATCGCAGCCATGAAGGAACTGTCCTGTCGATTGTGTCCGTTCAGGGCAACTTCTACGAACAGTTTACAAGCGCATATGACCCTAACTCACAAACAGGACGGATTTTACAAGTAAGTGTTTGACTAAGAACCTAAGCAAAAACTAGTGCCTTTAAGGCGTGCAATTAAGTATTGGTTACAGTTGCCAAACGCTTCCCGCCACACTGCTATCTGCAAAGCGCTACTTCACAGAATTCGCTGTTATTACCAGTTGCATTTTTGTGTACGGGTCAGCAAATCGATAATTGTACTCCGTGCTAAAAAGCGTGCGTTCTCTGATTTGCAGGTGCGACGTGTGCAATTACCTTGGCAAGAACCTCAGCAAGTTGGTGGAACACATTCGAATCCACACAGGCGAGCGGCCCTTTAAGTGCGATCAATGCAACTACGCCGCCAAGCGTAAGGACAACCTGGCTCAACACAAGGCCGTGCGACACGACAAGCGCAAGGGAAAGGGCGGCGGCCTTTACACTGTACTTGACCAAATCAATCAGCAGCGTGAGATGAGCGTACCGGTGACTCGTACTGAAAATATGAACAGAAATATGAAGGAAAACAATCAAGCCCCCAAATCGCAGCTTTTCCGAGCGGACTTTCAGTACAATAAATCTGACCTCATTGCTGATGCAGAAAAGCTAGCAAACAATGGTATTCCGATTGCGCCTCTTTTTCACTCGTTTCCACCGATGCACTCCATACCACCCTACATGTACCCCTTTTGCTTTCCCTCACCCCTCGTGCACGGGGCGGACCTTGCTGGGGCTATGAATGGACCCACTCACCCCCGGGCAGTCAACGAACGGCCCACAAACCCTGGTAGCTATTCACTGAAAGTGCGCGCCGCCCTTATTTCTCCCTAAGTTTCTTCAAAACTGTTTGCCGACATCGAACAATCCAGGGGGACACCGCCTTACACATTACCCGTTATATTTCTATACGCATACGTACACATACAAGAGAAGCTATCCGCCGCAGTGTGACAAACATGGGAGCAGGTTTCGACGTGCAAGTGGCAAAGTCGCGTCTTACACAACAGGTTGGTAAAAACTAATTTGTTTTTGACCCCGATCTCAGTTTAAGAACCTTAATCACATGTGTGGATCCCACTGCCACGCAATTGTCGCACCACGTTGCTCAATGCGCTCGAATCGTGATTATGTGTGCAACGCGCGTGAGGTCGACTAAAAAAGGCCGACCGCGCATCAGAAAAACAGGAGACAGGTTTAATTTTCGTTTTCCCGCTGACAGAAACACTTTAAATTCAACGATTCTTTTCCAAGAAGGACGCTTAATTGCTATCGTACTCGCCGAGACCGTTCCCGCTGATGACGTCAACCGTGCTCGATACCCGAGCGACTAGTAATTATTGTTTGGGCTGATGAGAACAAAGGGTTCTGGCGAAATTGCGGCATCTGAAAAACTTGTCGCACGCCGTCAGCGATAATTAAATCCTTGTGCCCATTTTTTGCCTTTGTTACGCTAAAAATTTGGAGTGCTCATCAAATGGTACAGGCTTACTTTGCGAAACAAGGAAAACACGGGCGAATATCTTACCACGAAGCGATTTTAATCCGTAAACAACATGTCCTTCGTCGTGCCATTGTGACCTTAAACAATTGAGGCGACGTTAATACGCTTACCCGTCCCTCGAATGGAAACAAACGGCGAGAAGATGTAGTTTGTGTTTCGCCTTGTGCCGCGATACGCCCAACAACAATCCATCACCGAGCAGATTGGGGATTTTTGCGCGCTCGCTTATCAAGAAAGGCTTATGCCGTTTGCAAAACATGCACCGCAGGTTTATGGCGCCGTTGCCAGTTGTACTTGTCTCCAGCCACGAATTCCGACCTGTTGAAAGTGAGAGTACGATGACTGTGCGAGACTCGCGCCCTTTTACGGCTTGACAGCGTATAAACGGACACTGATAAACGGTCGTCTTTTCATTTTGGGCTTGATCTGGCAAGGCCGTTGGCACTGACATGAGCTTTGTTGCCAAAATTAGACCTACACGAACTAATTGTTGCAGATCTGGGAGTCTGATCTGTGTAAATGGAAAACCCCTTTGAACAGTGTGGTTTGTGGCAAGCATAATGAATTAAAGCTAATATTTTGAAAATATAGATATAGATCGATGTTTTGCCCGTTTAGCTTCAACTTTTTTAAACACACACCTATATTTTAAAAGTTATTTTTTTTAAAGTGTTCGAAATTGTTAAACCAACAGTACGATCCGTATTCCCTTTGTGAAATCATTGTGTATAGTTAGCCATGCTACGATCTTTCGTTCCAAGCGTCACGTGCGACAAGAAATATCTCAACTTCGTTAGTCCGAATATTGTCTAAGGGCCGCAAAATTCCCATGATTCGAAGGGACAATTTTCGTCACAAAACCCCATCGGAAATGTTGGTGGTGTCAATTGGCGCAGGGCCCTGTGAACAGGAAAATCACTTTGCCACAGTTTACCCGAGTTTTCCCGTTAATCTCGGCGCACTGCATATGCCCACCGTCGCTTATCGAAGGAGTCCGATTACACTAGCAAAATGTTTTGACCGCAGCAAATGTCAAATTTAAGTTTAGTTTGACAAATTTACAAAAATCGTAGTATTACCCCCAAGTACTGGTTTAAGTTTGGGATTTAGAATTTTTGTCTGTAACAAATCGCTGCACATTGTCTTAATCGCTCATCGCGCGACCTTTAGTCGCTCCCCAGCAACCAGGGCATACGGTCGGGTCGTAAACCGAACGGCGTCCTGTCCACCTGCAGGGGTCAGCTTATACGTTGTAAGCAATCGCCATCACGGCGCGCTTTCCCCAGATGCCGGAAAATGTTTAACTTTTGCCTAGCACACTGACGCGAGCGCAAACAACACATCATCAGAATCAACAGTGGACGTCCCTTTGTTGCGTCAGTGGGACCGCGTTTTCAATCGCGATCGGGAGTTTAATTTCTGCCCGAGCGGGCGGCGATAAGACAAACTGGCAACCCGGAATAAGAGTCGCCAACCCTAAGCACACACGGCTTCGTTTGTTTTAGTGCAGGCCGTGTGACCGCAAATAGGCCAACGCCCAACCTCCTAAAATCGCTAGCGTTGTTTTTCGGTTGTCCGGGGTGCTCGGCTTGTTACATTTGTGTCGCGCAAAATGCGGTCAACAAATAACGAACCTTCACTTGTCACGCGGGGAATGCAGCGGGGTCGCGCCCGAGTGATAAATGTCCACAGCCCTCTGTCACCTTCTTCTTGTAGGCGCTCGCCACCTTGTGGCTAAAATATCCAGTGGGTAAAACGTCAATATTTTCTAATGTTAAAGTTTTGTGCTAATGACACAAAACTGGTGACCGATATTGTTACCCAATCAAAACGTTCCAAGTATTTTACATTTCACCCTAATTGTATCAGCGCATAATTACATTCCTTAAAATTCGCTGCATCAAAAAAGGTGTTAGTCGTTATCAGAATATCAACAGTTTTTCACTGGAAATTACCCGCTTAACCTGACGTAATGTTGTGGGACTGTTTGATGCATTCAATTGGTGTGGGACTGCATGCTATCGTGCCGGTTAATGAGCTCAATTTCGAGTACCAAGTGCACAAGTGATTGCTGGTTGTCAAGCGTGCGACACATTGCTAAGTGTTCATTACAGTTTGTGTGGGCCTTGATAATTGCCCGTTGCAATTTCTTGTCAAGAGACGTGTATTGGCGCTCACACTTACCTTTTCAACATCCACTTGATTCCCAGTGCAGGCCTCTGAGGCTTTAGTCCTTTACGGGGAAACATGCCTCTACCCGCAAATTCAAGCGTTTCTACAGCGATCCGCGCCGATCACATAAATGCAATTAGCCTGCATCGAGTGTCGGGCCACTTGTTTATCTGTTCGGTTGCGCAAGGTGCCAATTAGAGCCTTGTCTCTGCGATTTCGCGTCGTATTTCGTCTGATAACTCTGCGCACGGGAAAATCGTTTCACGTTACAGAAATGATTCAACTCCCGCAAGTTTTCCAGTAAAATTCGGCCCACGGTGTGCCCAACGACGTCACGAGAATGCCCAAAACTTTAATCTTTAATACCTTCCCGTTATTTTATCGGCACACAAGGGTTGAATTCGGGTTGGCTGTTACACCTGTCATTGTTTGAACCCAATCGCTTCACTGCCACGCAGATGCGTAACCCTGCTCTCCCGGATGTGGACCCTGCGGATCCGTGCATGTTTGCGTGTTGGCGGCGGGCAGGATTTGGCAAACGTGTTTTTCCATCCCAGTATTACTTCCACTTCCCGAGGTCGCGCACCCTTATCAAACCAATGTGTATACCTAACAGCAATGCGCAACATTAATTTGATCGAATTTTAATAGCCTTTCTGGCAATTGCATTTTTATACTAACGTTTCGATCGTCGTCTTTTTCGGGTCGCCTTCATCAGGATAAATAACACTGAATGCGCGTATATAGTACAGTGGACGATAGATAAAGGAGATTGGCATTAATTTAATCGAATTTAAACCGGCACGTTGAAGTCTTATGTAATGTTATCGTTGATTCAACTTCGGTATCTTTTTAATTTGCGGATCCTCGCCCCTATATTGGCGACTTAATGCCACACAAGAGCAATTTCTCGTTTAGGTTTGTATACACGACAACATAGTCGGCTGTCAATATCGTTACAAACCAGTTTGTGAATGAAGATGGATTGGCTTTGCCCTGCAAATATTGGGCGCGATCTGTTTAAAAGAGAGCACGGATGCCGTGTGGGGGCAATTAATTAGGCCGCTTAGAATGTGCGCCATGTTTATTTACACTGCGCGATAAGGGCAGAATTGTTAGGGTCGGCATTACCTGTCGCTCATTGGTGGTGCGCCGAATCTCTCATATAAGGGCGCTCCCAATTTGCGCCCGTAAACAAGCGCAACAATTTAATTTCCAATGTCTCGCGCGCCATCGCCGCAGCATCCCGGCTTAAAAAACAACGTCGGAAGCAGAGCTGTCCGGAACAATACCGTTGTTTCCGTGTTTACGCGAGATCCGACTGTGCTGGGTGGTTACACGCCAGCAGCCACAGTGCCTAAACAATCGAGCGCAGAATTAACCGCGTGTATTTATTAATCGACTTATCGACGGGCGCACGTTGCGCGAGTAGGGACTTTACGCGGCGAATAGCAAAATAAAGCACGTCGACGGATAATGCACTTTTAAGTCGCACTGGTGGTTGGGCACCGAAAGCGCCGTTTCGCCGAATCTGGGGACGGCCTATATCGCAACAAACACAGGTTTGATGACTGGGACGATGGCGGTGAAGCTTACTTCTTAATCTTGTCCCGCCTTGTTTCTCTGGCCTATGTTTGTTGCTACAACTTCACCAGCCGCGTTGCGTTTTCTTCGACGTTTCCGCGACGACTGCACTGCGGACGTGTGACGTACTTGTGGTGACGTACTCGAGGCGATAATGACGACGGAAAACGCATATCAAGATGATCTTGTATGACCTGGTCGCTATATTGGCCACCATCGATCGTTTGTGTTTGTGTGTTCACTTTGTGGAAGACAAAGGATTCCTTGCCGCGTCGACGTTCTGCGGTATCGCTCCGAATCTGCTAAGGAATTTACTTTGTATATTTTTCCGCCCATTTTTGCATTAAAACGTGCCATAATTGCAGTCAACAAACGTGGGAAGTTTTTTTCATATTGCTAACAATTTTTTGACACTAACAATTTTTGTCGCAATTAATTAGTGCAAAAAATCAAACGTGATATAAATATAAAGAAAAGATTCGGTCAAACGGCAAATGTCAAATTTTACATCGTGAGTATCGCTGGCACTTCGACATTGCGGCGAGGGTCGTTGGAAGCCAGCTTCGCGGAAAAGGGGTCAGTTCAGTGTGATCCTCGTTGCTTTAAGACCGCGCACATCTTAACCCAGGCGTCATGATTCTTTTCTATCCTCACCGCAGCGTTCCAAAGTCAGAGTTAAACGTTTCATCTGCCCTTCCACGCCTAACCGCCTTGTTTTCTCGCCTTTCAAGACGATAACTACTTTGATTCTGCTGCCATTTAACGCTCAATGTTCTCCCTGCAGCGTTAGACCCTTCGCGACAACGGCACTGTGGCCATTTTCCCAAAACAGGTGTTTGTTGTTATACCCGATAAATTCTGTAGAATATCGACAAATAGCAGTTATTCGGACAAAAACTGCATCAACATTGTTTATTGTTTGTGACTGCGCATATAACCAGCGGGCGAATAGTAATATACCGCAAAGGCATGACAACCGATTAAAGGTGTTTTACTTCACCGCATAATGTGACGTTACCGCCAATAAGACACGAGCGTTTTGTCTCCGTCAAACTTACATCATGACGAATGGAAATTAACGCGACGATTTCAATGCACACTATACGTTGAAAGCGCGTTGACCGAAGTGCTTGTGGTTTTAAGTGTACGTGCGGAAGCTCATGTGTTGTTCGAACGACCCTTCCCCTACCCCTATTTTGCAGTGAAGGTTAAGCAAATGAACTTGGCTTGGCGCTGCCATGCAGACGTCAAATATTTAGCTTTGCAGATCTGCACGCCGGGGATTTAAGTCGCAACGACGCCTCCAAACCAACATTGCGACCGCATGTTAAACATAACCAGCTGCCAAACCCCAACCTGTTCCAGGTGCCGTTGAGAAAATGGCTTTCTCTGTTGGCTTATGTCATCGCATTTGTGTAATCTACACCGACCCTGTAATTAAGCATTAATCACGGACCCTTTAAATCGCGGTGCGACATTTTGTGAGTAAAGTCCTCAAGAGGTCTTTAAGTGGGGCGGGTGTATTAGGCACAAATCGCTTGATTTGGTAAACTAGTCATATGGTGTAAATCGGTTTGATGATACATCCGCCAGAATTTGAGGGAACAGATGTAATCATTCCACGTGCGAAACGTTTCTGCCAATTTTTTTGCCCTTACGTACTTTAACCCGTCGCTGGCTGAGAAGCTCGAGTTACAATCGCTTCCCGTCTTATCTGTATCCTCGGCATCTGTGGCCATTTGCCCGGTGTTTCCTTGCACCTCTGTCGCCATCTATAGGAAGACGTTCGCCGCATTTTTTATTTTTGTTTTTTTTGCGCGTTCAAATGTGAAAGCGTCGCCGTATTGTTTCCTTGTGATGCAGAACGGCCGACCTGATGCGTTATTTTTGGTTGGTCGGGAGAAATACTGCTATGCAAACATGTATTGCTTCCGATCAAAAATCAAAGTGCAGTTTACCGACGTAAGCGCTAACCGGGAAATTGTTTGTTTTTGCCAGAAAAACTTATCAGGGCGATTTCTTGTGAGAAACCGCGTCTTGACGTAGACTTTGTGAGCCATTGCTTGCATAGCCCCCTAAAGCAATTTTTACTTAAAAATAGCCCACTAAACGTCGTGAGTAAAATGTCAATTATAAGATTTTCTCCTCTTTAACTTAATTTGTTTTGATAACATGCGTTCTGAATAAACCACGGGAACAACATTTACAGTTAAATATCAATGTACACACGTAGAAACAGCAACAAAGGTAAAACAGTCGTCGCAGCCTTTATTTCGGCGTTGGTCCTTCTAATTGTCGGCATTTAATCTATTAAAAAATACAGTACTCTGAAAACGTTTTGCAATTCAACCAATATAATTAAATTTGAAAAAAAATGGAAATCCGTTTGGGTATTTTAACCAACAGAAAGAACTCGACCTTTCCTTAAACCCCTAAATTTTACTTTGGAATTTCATGTCGCCTTGGCAACATAGAAATCAAACGCGTTTCAAAGGTTGTGAATCCTGGTGCGGTAACTCGGCAGTTTCACGAGTTCCCAGAGTTGCTCGATTTGCCGGCGTGCCATGTTCTCAGGAGCTGTTTATCTATCGACGCGTGAGGGCAGCTTCATTCCGCGCGCCGATAAGTTTACGATTTCCACGAAGGCGCCCCACTCCCCTTTCTTATGCTGGGGAACATAACACTCGCACCGACGAGGGACTTGGCCGTCGACACTCGCTTGTAAAATATTTTCCAAATGCGTTTCGGAGAAAATACGTGTCTCACTAAAGCATTTCTTTACGACAGAATGCGTTATTAAAAAAATTGACGAAAAAATCTTGCACGCAGTTAAAGTGCAATCTTAACAAACCCCCGGTGTGTTTTGTATATGCAGAACTGTCGCAAAAAATCCTTCGAACTTTTAAGCCGAGGCGAATAATCCGTTGTTCAATTCAAAGTTCCGAGGATGTTTGATCGCCGACAGTTTTGAATATAATCTTCTATGACCCGTTGTGTTGCCTTTTCCGATCTGCCCGGCTTATAAAAAACTGTCACTCTGGCACAAGATCGATCATCCAATGACCAGGTGACTTCTCGTTTAAGTCAAGGGCGCCACGAGGCGTTGATCCATGTAAAACACGCACCCGTTACCACCTTTGCTAATACAGATTAGGATAACTATATGCGCGTGAACTTACGACCGTATAAGGCAATGCAGAGCTTATTCGTTTCAAGCCACCTTACGCGCCACGACAAGGGATGCCATCTTCTCCCCCATCTCGAAGTCACTGAACTTCGACCTTTTTAGGAAAAAATGCCGCAGCGCGCAATTGTCGGGCGCTCATCAAATCGTCCATTTGTTTACAGCGTCATCTCAAATCGCTTTGATCATTAACGCGTTCCTTTTAAGGCCGCGTCAGACGCAGGGTGGGTTGTGCGTGTGCTGTTATTTGGAGGAGCGAGCCGAGCCGCGTTTATAAATGTTAGGGTTTGTGAAAAGTTCGATGAGAACACCCTGTGCTCTTTCCTGGCCACCTCGAGCCTGTTTATGTTCTCAAGTATGTGTCAGCAAGCCAATGCATATATCGTTTGCATCGCGGTCGAGGAGGCCCTTTCTTGTCGCCCTCTCGCCGTCTCGTTTTGGGAGCTTTACGCCCGACCCGGAGAAATCGGTACCACGGCACTTTGTATTTGGCCCAAAACAAGCGGCGGGTGGGGATTAAACCTTCGCCGTCACAAGTGCGCACGGAGCCCGGACTTGGCCTTGAACGTTGAACCCGTTATAGGGTGTTCGTGTTTGCATGAAGACGCTGCGGTTTTGCGCCTTCGCTTTTTATGGAGTTAATTGTTGCCTGTATCCACCAGGCGCCCCAATCAAATGAATTTTAAGGCCACAATGGAGAAAAGCAAGGAAAGAGAACGTTTTTTTTTCAAAACGGGACACATCTTCTTTGTAAAATTGGTAATTTTTAGAATGTGGCGTTTTTGATACAGTTTGTGGAGGTTACGCCTTTCCAATGTTTTACATTCATAACCATATTTTACTGGCGATTTTCATCTGGCACTTTTTAAGCATGAAATTGCGTTACGTCATCACCCTTATTCGCGTTTCCGCCAATCGGCGGTCTCTCGCTGTGATAAACCGGAAACAAACATATTCAGGACCCAGTCGGCAATTGTTGCGTCATGCGCGTCAAGATTTCAAATGTCAACATGGATTCGACAAGAAGGCGATATGTGACAAGTTCAAAGCAGCTGGCCACGCGCCAAGCCGCTGCGCCGAAACCGCGCCGCTAAACCCGAAAATACGACAGCGTGACGCAGAAGAATCTGCGGCCGCCACCCGAATGCTCACTTGGGGGGCACTGACGTCACAACGACTTGGCCTCGATCTCTTACCCTGATTTGGAACAAAACCGCAGAAACATGTAGTTTGGTATTCAACCGCATATCACTAGTTGCTGTAAGCTTAAAACAATGGGATTTTTGTATTGATATTAAAAGTGGGTTTCAAACCAGGGCCAACGCGTTCAAGCGTTTTTTGTGTTAAATTAAGACAAAAAGCATAAATGATGTATGTTGTAACAAAAAATATTTAAACTTCGTAGATTCCAAAGGTCACAAATTAATGCACAACCTTTGTTCAGACGCCCGCAAGCAAAAAAAGTACGTGCAATTGCTCAATGGATATCGCATTCACACACACACATTGAATAACCTTTACAGATCACTGCCACATAGTCTTTATAAGGCCCATAATTAGGCTTCGCTTAAGCTGCTTGTCGGTTAATTGTCGCCTTGCGATGCTTTTGAGACGGGGATGATAATAGGCAGTCTTTTGTTGCGGTGCAAATTCCTCGGCAGAGCATCAGTTGCCGAATAACACCCATTGCAATTTGTCTGCGGGGTTGCCAAATCCAGAACTGTAATTGCTACCAAAGGAGATAAGTCGGAGTTAATTAAGGAATGTGATATTCCTCATGCATACGAGTTTTTTTCGTGAATAGAGCAAAACACTATTTGTTTTGCGTAAACATCAGATGCTTTTGATGTATCATAAGTTAAATACTTAAGTTAAATGTCTATTTTGAAGTTTGCATGTTGAAATGACCTGTTGTATTATTTTTACAGCACTTGCTCTCACTTTGCCGAATGTGTGTCTGCACCAAGTGGTCAACATTTCGCTGCAAAATTTCCGGGCGGTGGCGTTAAAGAGCTGTACGACATTTCGCGCTGATGACAATCTCTACACCACTTACCTGTGAACTTTCACCCATTAACCTTTGAACTTTGCGCCTTACATATATATCAGTGTTGACGTTCATACGCGTTCAATATACGAAGCAGGGTCACGTCTATTACACGTACTGTAATTTGTTTTGTCTTATTCGTACTTCCCTTCCGTACAGCCGCCTTCTAAGGCCAATTGTTATTGCTGCGCGCACGACCAATGTTTTCCGCATGTTTTCTATTGCGACATAGCAAAAGTTCGCTCTATTTTTATGTCCTCGTGTATGACTTCTATCCCGCCATGTGCCGCTTGTGCTTTTTATGTGAACTCGATAATAATGCCGCAACAACCGCCTTGATATTATTTTCTGCACACTTACGTAAAAATATTATTGTATTTAACCATTATGTACACAACCATTTCGCCCATTCATTAGTAATAGATAATAAGTGCTATTTCTGAAGCACACTAAGTAGGTAAATAGCGCCAGAACAATCACTTATATATCCTTTACAAGTTACATGTATCTTCGAATGCAACACGTACCTTCTCGTTGTCATTCTATCTATGCATTAACAGCTTTGCTTGATCTAACTTCACGGTGTGACTCGTAAACTCAACGTAACAAAAGATCACATTTGATGCCTGTTTATTAACCGATGAGATTCGATAACTAGACAGCCGTCTCCGCAATGCTCTTTTAAAAGTTGATAGAAAGTTTTGATTCTGAAGACTTTGGGCAATGGTAGCTTGAAGTAAAGCAAAGAAAAAACGAACAATAAAACATGTAGTGCCGCGCAAAAAGATCGTAGCTTGGTATGCAAAAAGTAAAAAAGTGGCCATTGGAAAATCAGCGCA
Organism: Phallusia mammillata; assembly: GCF_965637545.1. Lineage (NCBI taxonomy): Eukaryota > Metazoa > Chordata > Ascidiacea > Phlebobranchia > Ascidiidae > Phallusia > Phallusia mammillata. The sequence continues at coordinate 8,405,512 of NC_137258.1, forward strand.
AGAAATTCACCAGAGGTCGTGCAAGAGCGCGTGTCGTTCGTTAGTGCAAATACAACAGACTCACCAAGCTCGGGCAAAAATGGAAAAGCAAAGCGGCGCGAAAAGCAAAGGATTGCTCGAGCACGACACCATACTGCGGCTATATATGGAGATTTTCAGTTACTAGACGAAAGAGACGGCGACAAGGCGCTGTGATCAATAAACATGTTGTTGCTTATGGCCTTGTTCTTCTGCGTTGATCCAAACGACTTAGAAAACCCGATGCCAGCGCCATTTTGTGGCGAATGAACGTTGCCAGTACTGCTCCCAAACGACGTAGTGGGGACTGGTGTGGCCATAGATGTCGGAGTCATGAGCACGGCTGCTGCTGCCACGGTTGAACATCCAGGAGTGTTGCGGGTGAGCACCGACAAAACATCAGCAAAAGGTGTGTTGTTGAGCGGACTAGCTACCTTGTTGTTGCCGCTAGAAAGAAGCCAAGAAACCGATGAAGAGGGCGTGTGGGAAGAACGACCGTGGCCTGCAACGATTGAAAATGGGAACAAATCGAGTTATTTCGTGCGTTAATTAGATAAATGCCAAAAGCATGACAATTTAGCACATTAACCATATCTTTACACCAGAAGATGTGATGTTTCATAACATAAGGCCGTTTTTTAGTGGGCCAAACATTTATTGGGTATTAAGATTTCGTTTCGTAGCAAGGAATGTTTGCGTAACAACGGTGTTTTCAAGGCAGATAATGAAAAATGTATGTTGTAACTGTCTACATCGCATGTGACCTTTATGCAATCGATATTAATTTGTTTAGTTGAACGACAAGAGCCCAACATGATAAACGATCTTGGCATGTTGTTAAGCTGAAACAAATCAACAAAATCGTTCCGCAATCAATTGGGCCAAATTTGGTTTTTCGAAATTTTTGCAAGGCAAATATTTCGATTAGAATTACAGACATAATAGTAGACGTGCTTACTTGGAAGGCCATGCGGTGCGCTGTTGTACTGCACTGGCATATTTTGCAGTTGGCTGCCTATCATGGACTGCTTGGCACGAAAAGCCGTCGCCGCTGAAACGTCCATCGATACTGACGGATGGTTTGTCCCGCTGACGTCATCAGTGATTCCTGAATTAGGTTTGTGTGCAATCGTGCCGATAGGTCTGTGACTTGAACCTGGATAAATTTGAAGCTGCATTATTAAGGGGGGCAACAACAAATACCCAAAACATTTTTTTCCAAATATATGTTGTATTATTTTTTCATATTTCCTGTTAAACAAATTATGTTTTTCATTATTCATTTTTTACTGATGATGACAATTGTTTTTGTCGAAAGCGTGTGCTTAAAAAATGTCTATGTTTTCTTCTACATCGCTGGCAATTTTGTTTTTAGTAAAATTATGTTTTGTCCATAAAGAAAACTCACCAGTTATTGTGGCCAACTCTTTAGCGCCACCAATCAGTAAAGTTCTAAGTCACGTTATTTTTGTAATCTTAAATAGAGTTGAAATTTTTGAACTTACCAACCATATTTACCAACTCTGCGGCGCCACCTAGCAGTGTGTTTTTCAGTGACATAACATCGTCTCTACGGTTGGGAGGATTCGCGTTTTCCTCTAAAGACGAAACTGGTGCACTCGTGTTCATGTTTCCTCTGGCTGCAAAACAATAAGTTGTTCCACCGGCATCAATAATTGTAAAAATATTCATCAGTCTGTTAATTTGGATGAACACTGATTAAAAACTGGGTTCGGCACTGAAGCATCTATACTGACCGGCGATCGAGGCACAGTCATATATAAATCATTGCACGTCAGGCTTTTTGAAGGCATCATACCAGGTCAGCCGCCCACCAACGATTTCTTCTAGCCTTTGCTTTGCCTTATGTGGGAAGATTTGGTGGCCGGCTGATTCGGTAAAGCGCCTTCAATGGGCTTGGCGTACCATGATGATCTGTTAGTTTATTACTGGTTTTCAATCAAAGACAAAATGCAAAACGAACATAAGAAAGATATGCGTCCGTTCGGTAGTGGGAAAAATGACCTTTTTACTGCACAAGTGTCCCCCTATGCGCACCGCCTCCCTGCGATATACACGCAAGAGCATTTTACAGCAGGCGTGTCAAATCGATATCATGGTGAGTTCCAGGGACGATCCCACATGAGTCAGAAGAATTTAAAGCGCCTTAAACCGCGATCACTTCCAAGACACCGCCTAAATTCCCAATCCAAGCAGCCGTAACACGGAGCAGTGCACTGTAGTATTACAGTTTCACTTCCCTTGTATGTAATTTGTTTGGTACACAATTAAAGACTGAATTTTTGCTTAAGAGTATATTCCCCAAACGCTCGTCACTGATGGATTAATTGGTTAACGCTTTAAAACGTTGTGCAATCATTTGTCAGCAAATACCTCAAAATTAAACTAGATGACCAACTGCACTGTACTACCCGTTGATCAAAACATAGAGTGTAACAAAAACTATTTTAACAGTTTTGTGATACCTATTTCGTCTATTGGACTTGGATTGTTCATCGATTTTGAGCTGTTCATCGCAGACAAACTACCGGGACTTGATGGGGAACTGTCGGGCGAGTGCTGGAGAGATTGCGGCTGCTGCTTAGCCCGTTCAGTTTTGCGCCATTTCGCTCGCCGGTTTTGGAACCAAACCTAAAACAGCAGATGCATACAACCTCATCATAACTTACAATTGTGAAAATTGCGCAACCTTCTAAAAAATAATCTGCAACAATGTATTTTAAATATTACAAAATGGCGGCGTACATGTTCACACACGAAAAAGAGTCTTTGCAGTTTTGGCTATCAATTTGGTTTACTTTATTAGCCTGAAATACCAACCTGAACTCTTGCTTCCGTCAGGTCAATCTTTAAGGCCAATTCCTCTCTGGTGTAAATATCAGGGTAGTGAGTTTCGGCGAAAACCTTTTCCAGTTCCTTGAGCTGTGAGCTGGTGAAAGTTGTGCGGATTCTGCGCTGTTTTCGACGCTCGTGTAAACCTCCGTAACCCGGGTGATGTTGGTGACTGGTTTCAGCAAAGAACTTGCAGGGAACTAGACATATTTTAAATTGTCAATGTAACTTTGTTTTTTTATTGTTAACGGTGTTAAGGTACATTTTTGTGTGTAAGTTGTATAATATTGAATACATAAAAGTTACTTAAATTTTAAAAAGCAGAAGGTGTTAAAATGGCCTACGTGTCGTGCAATGTAATTTTTCAGTAAGATAAATCAACAAATAAATTTTCATTGATTCAATTGCAATATATAATATCCACCCTGAGTAATACAAAGTGCATTTTAAAACAAAGCCAATTTTTTGAATTGTTTCAATGCTTTTGCAATTTTGGCACATGACAAAAGGGCCACAGTTATTTTAAACAAGTGAGAAATGCATAATCTCACATATAAGAACTTATCATGTGCAATTATTTTGACCAAAAGAAAGGAACAAACAGCACTGAACAAAGGAAAAACTACAAACGTGAAAAGAGGCTTTAAATTGTAAAGTGCAACTTTGTCATAATTGTTTTGGTGTATGCCTGTATGGTATTTACAACGCATTGCAAATTTTTTAAGAATTGTTTTGTCTAAAACAGTATTCCATCTCCGCGTTGCGTTTTGCGACAAAACACCAGCGCGTACTCACAGTGCGATAAACATCGCAAACAATTGGCGCTATAGGTATCAGTAAGTCACATATATCATCGTCGCACTAATCCCATGTGACATCTTAGTGCGGGACACCATGCGGATGAGGGCAAATGTCCGGCAGATGACAAGTGCTTTGGTTAACTGGTGCTTAAGAAGGCCACAGCAGAACAGATGTCACTTATACGTAGCCAATAATTTAGGGGTATGCAAAAATCGCTTTTAGGTTGTTTAAGCTGGTGGAACCGTGCTCAACATTACAGCGTAAAGGTGCAACAACAATAATTTAGACGAAAATACAGTCCTTGTCCTTTTTTAGTATTGTCGTGTCAAGCCAAAGGTTACATTATATTCGTCAACAAAAATAATAAAATTTCGCACAAAGACAATATGCGTCAAAATATTAAGTTTGTGTATTGGGGTAAAACAGCAGTAGTGGGATTGGTCTTTTTACCTGAAGAATATGGCGACGTGTCGCGGAGTCCGTTTAAGCCGTACGCCGACGCGGTAGACATTGACGGCTGGCAGGTTGGGACCCCGAACGTAGTATTACGGATCGGAACCGCGGAAGCGTAGGCCGAAGAAAAGTTGTTCTGTACCGATTGCTTAAAGAAAAAGCAACAAAAAATTGAAAAAGAATCTAAAAGTATTTATTAAAAGACCGAGTCTCCAAGTGCCTTTAAAATGGTTTCGGTATCTATTTGTAATTGTGCCAATTTTTTAAGGTAAAACAATTACTTTCTATTGCATTATAATTAGTAGATACAATAGAGCCGAAGAGTACTTGATATTTCAAAATATATTTCAAATACTTAAATAGATGTCACATTTCGCCATTAGGAGTTGCTAGTTTTAAACACAAAGCGCAAGATTAAGCGTAGTCTGTATATATTTGTAATTTTTATGAAATTTTTTTATGAAAAATTTTTAACATTTACCTGGGCATGTGCACAAGAATTAAAATCCGCTGTGTAAGGGTTTGTGGCATATGCTTGGCTTTCGTTGCTTGTTGCAGCTGCCGCCACCATGCAAGCTGTGGTGTCGTAATTTGATCCAACGCCCAAGTAGGAAGGATAGTCCATGACAGCTTTTATACGGTAGTAGTCTCAAATCAGAATTGACAAAAAACTTTAATAAAAAATGCAGATGAATTGATTTACCTATATGTCCTGAGCAAAGTGAAATAATTTTTTAGCTAAAAAAATTAGCTAAACAATTATTCTCGCCATATGACTTCGAAGGTGATAACTTCTGGGACATAAAGTAAAATGGCTGTGACCGCGACGACTTCAACTTGATGCAATCAACCTCCAGTTACGCTCTTTTATTGCGTTATTAAATCCATGTAAATGGAATAAGCGCGAACTTGGGAAAGTTCCGTCAAAGAGAGCAGCCGACACAAGTTGAGAACATAACTGCATAATCACCAAATCCAATTTCTTATCGAAACTACATTATGTCGCCAAAATCAACTGCAATTGCTACACTGTCACTGCAATGTTGTTATCGCGCCGATATAAAGTCAATTGGCCTTTCCCCTTTTTTCTCGGCGGCTCCGGGTTTCTGGGGTAGAGCTCCTTCGCCGCCAACACTTCTTCTGGCACGCGCGCTCGCAAGAAATTGGATTAAATTTTGCCCCGTAGAGTCAGCCGTTTTAGGCCACCACACAGAATATTTCCACACCAACGGTGTCTTGCCGTTTCGATGTCCCGGTTTATATTGCCACTAAAAAATTTGGGTTTTCCAAAAGACTAAAATGTGTTTGTTGCAGAAAGATCGATTTAATAGCAGAAAATATAAAGCAGACTACCTTAAATGTAACAGGACATAGTTTTGTTTAATAAAATCTGACGTTAATATGTTTAATTGGTGTTTAAAATCGCCGAAATATTCCCCCTTTTCGTTGTAACTTAAAGCCTTTTTCAAAAGCATTATTAATTCGAAAAAACAGTGGTTATTTGTTTTAACACCGTGTGTTTTCAGACAATTTTACATATTTTTTAGTCCAACTCGGACTTCGCAGTAGAACAAAAACTGTCGAAAAAATGTTGAAAAAGAATTCGCTCACCAGAGCTGGGAACTGCGGTCGTCTTGGAACAAAAAGAAAGAGCAGGTGCTGCGCGCGCACCCGCGTAATAGACTCACTCCATTTAGATTTTAATAACATTTCGAACGACCAAACACGTCAACGCAGTGCGTGTAACTCATTTAAAATCGACGCAATGTTAGCACTGGCAAATAACAAGTACTCCAGCTTTTAACGCTCGGAGACTTGGGCCGATTTGGACTTTTCGTTCCAGAGTAATTGGCTCCAGACGGTGGGGCAGGAACAGGGAGGGTTTTTTTGGGAGCGAGGCCAGAGGCGGTGGCCATTTTGTGTCTGTCCGAATTTTTGGATATATACAGCGCACCTATATGCGGGAAATGCAGACTCAGCAGAACGCGTCAAAAGTTTTGCTAAGGTGCTTTTGTATTTATGTTTGAGGCAATGAATACAACAGATGCATAATTTTACAGGCCATAGGTAGCGCTATAAGATTTGATAAATAATTTCATCTGTTTTGTGTGATTTTTAATAAAGCATTTATCAAGATGGTGGATTTAAAAGCGACTACCTTTTGTCGATTTTCAAAATACATGTAACCAATGAAGTAACACGTAGTTTTTTGAAAAATGCTCAGTGAGTATTACGTGGCAATTGTTGCTAATTCATTGTCACGAGTGGTGTCTAACCTAGCTTCGACAATCGATCTTTAATGCTGCCGCATGTATTTGTTAAACATTTTGTTTAAAATTATACATACTGGTGTTGTACACTTATTTTATCAACATTTTTGTTGGCTCGGCAGTTTTGTCTACTTTGTAAATGTTTTCTAGCCGTACAGTTTTGTGCATTTCCACGCAATCCGGCTGAACGCAAGCCGTCAACAGAAAAGTGGAAAAATCGCTGTTGTCCGCGTTCATCAATCCACGTCTGTTTTGCGAAAGATGCGACGCACAAACGGACGGCTTCCCGGCGCGATCAGGTCACTTGCACCGATTCGCACTTCGCCTGATTTGCTTTGATCCAATCACGATGTAACGCAACAGTGGACAGCGCGAAAGGCAAACGGAAGGATGGGCAGTGACAGTGCTCACCCGCTATTGTTGTCTGACCACAGCTCTGGTTCAAACCAGTTCTTCGGGGTTGCAGTGTGTTTTCCTCGTTTCTCAATTTCTCACGCAGTCACTAACTCTAACAAATTTGGCGTACTTGCAAGGAGTGAGAACCCATTCATCACAATGGTAATTTAATTGCAACCAATTTTTTTCTGCATTAAAATCTTAAGCAAACAATCACACAAGATGCTTAGAATTTCGATTTCCATCGACAAACCATACAAATGTTAAATTTCCTTTTTGATCTTTTTTTGCCATGAAAATCGTTGAAGTTAAATCCAAAAGCCAAAAAATAGCACGTGTATGTTGATATTTCAGCTAAAAGCTCAATAAGTGTTGTTTCTCTAACAGACAAACCTTGTAAAGTTACGTCTTACTAACAACCCCGTGTATAAGCCATCGTGGTCTTCTTGTTGCAGTGTTTGCATCTTGTGATTTTATTTCATTTACGAAACCACCAGTTTTATACCTGTTTATTTCCAGCATGTTTCACCTGAAAGTTTAAAATCTTACTTTAAATTTAGGAACACTATACACGGACTTGAAAAGTAATTTAAGCATAAACATTACTGCCAAGGTTCCTGCACTGATGATGACAACAGAGATTGTCGAAACGTCTGAACGATGTATTCTATATACACCAGTACCTTGGCAGTAATGTTTATGCTTAAATTACTTTAAATTCTTGAACTAAAAAAATACAAATATTTTGAGTTAAAACAGTTGTATTATGTTTTGTCATTTTCTTTTAAAACCGTGCACGTTCCATTTTCTAATTTACCTCAAACTAACGAAAACTTACTTTAAACGTGTCAACATTCAAACCACCAGCTGCTTCGATTTTCGATCAAAAACCATATCTTAAATATACTCGGACCGCCCGTTGTTTCTATACCGTGGATTTGTTAACGTTGACCAAATGCCATGAAATGTTTCTCAATCTGTCGGTGGCGGCTTCAAAGCGGTCTCCACTTATTGTCATGATCTGTTCGCTTTGGTGTGAAGCGTAAGTTGAGGGTGATAGGGCGCGTGTCGGTTGTTTCCACGCATTTCGACTGAGGTGGGCTCCACGGTCAGCGCCACTTGTGATGTTCGCCGATGGGAATAACCCAGCAGGGAGCCGAGCCGCAAAAGGAATTGGAAAGTATTTTTCGGCGTTTTTCGCTCTTCTTTGAGCCTTTTGCTATAGCGGCAAAATTATTGAAAAATCAAGTTTGCAAAACTCCATTTCAGTACAACACATCACATGATAAACATGCAATAATAAACAATTTTCAAATCAATGTTGTGTTGCAAATGAGAAATTTGATGTTAAATAATATGGTTCCAAATCTTTTTTTCCGAAGTCGTGCTAAATTAAACTTTGCAAACTAAACAACTGTTATTGTTTTTCTAATTCCATTTAATTTTGTGATGTGATCCATAACATCAAAGTGCAGTCAAATTTCACATTTTACCATTCTCGCAAAAATACAAAATAAACCCTTATGCATTTGTCGGACTTGTTCTCTTAACGCTCTTCCACACGCAATCAATCCATCATAATTGACGGCAACCGCGCGCATGACGTCACGAAAACAAAGTGATGAAGTCATCGGGAAACCACCGTTCCGCAACAATTGCTACGAACCGGACGTTCGATTACACTGTGGAAAACTGTTCGAAAACGATCTGATAAATTTGTTACCACCAAAAAATCGGAACAACCGCATGTTTACGCTTGCGAATAAAATTAGGACAAAAGTTCGAGGCAAATGCTCGAAGAGAATTCAAAAAGGTCGGTCGTTTTTCTACAACGCAAATTCAATGCATTGAAATCGGAAAATAATAATTTCGATTTTTTATTTTTCGATATTACACAAATTAACTAACTTATATTAACTTAGTAACACGTTTGCTACAAAGTGAACAACTATGGTGACAAAAAGTCAAATGCAACGTTTCGTGACCTTTGTTTGGGTAGCAAAAGATGGTCACCATTTAGTTCATTTACGTTGCAACCGAACCAACAATATGTTTTGTCGGTAATACTCGCAATACATTACAACTAAAGTTTTAGTGGCCATAAATCACGGCGTGGCAAGCCAAATTGGCGATAAGCATCGCATCCATCCACAAGTGGCCGTTAAGTTTTTGCAGCGAAAATTTTGCACCCTCCTCTAATGCTCCGTGAAAGCGACATAAGGAGCTTAGGCAACATACGCTCAGGGCAAGTCTGCTGGGAACAGTGGCCCGGCCTTGACTGACATCGCACATTTATTATTGTCGATCGCGGAGCAATTACCTTAATTGGTTTTGTCGGGCTATATTCGCAGGAGCCAAGTGAACATCGGCTATGCAATAAATGCATTAGGACCAAAGCCGCGAGGCTCGTGCAAGAAAGTTAGCAAGTTGGGGGTTTCTTTTTACCACATTTACAGTACAATTACCCTGGTTCCAACAAAATTTCGCCCGAATAGAAAGTTAAGTATTGAGTAAGGCTCACATTTTGCAGCAAATACTAGCAATAAACTAAACATATATGTGTGATGAAAAATTTAGCACACTTTATAAAATGAGATTTTTAAAACAGATTTTGATTTTAAGCAGTTTTGTTTGACCTCTTGTTTTGTGTTGACGACAAAGCGGTTTTTCGTGTATGGATTTTAAATCATTTTCGGCATGCGTTTGCCTTCTCGTCGTCACCGCGCACGCAAGAAAAACCATTAGACAAATGACTTCGCTCAGCCAGGTTGTCATTGCGGGGCGCGGGAATGAAACGCTCCGCCGGGAATTGCCCCTGATTGGATTATGGCAGTCTACGATTTAGGCCCGCGCAGCCATTAAACTGGGAATGGGAGATAAGCGCAATTAAAACAATCCCGGAATAAACGATTCTCGCGCGTCAAGCTGCGGACGCTCAAAATGCCTTGCCCGCCCATCGACAATTTGTCGAGCTGCGAAGGCAAAGATTTATCGAACACCTTTCGAGCCGCGTAAGGTGAAAAGTAAACGGAAATCCATAATGGGATGAGGCTGGCACGACCTTCCAGCAAAGCAAGACTACTTATTGTAATGCTTTTGCTGCAAGTATTTTTTTACTTCAAAAATAAATTAGGCGAAAATGTATTCCCGATTATTTATTAAGTGCATGTTGTCATTGCAGCGTTGGCTGTGTAAATCATCAACTTAACTGGACTAAAGCAAAATATAGGTAAGCAATCACAGGGCATCAACAGCTGTTAAAATACTGCAGTGCAGAATGTTGTACTTTGTTTAACTTGTCTATGGTTAACAGTTTACTAACAAACCAGCCCGCAAAAGCTGTAGCCTGCGTCACTATATATAGCCTAGGGTCAGGTAATATCTTGCACTTTTGTAGAAAGGGTTTGTTATAAAAAGCGTTTACTTCAAGGTACAACATAAAATTTGCATGATAGCTCGAGGTGTCACAATTTTTTTCGAAAATATTGACTAAAATTTGTGTAGCACTTTTCCGCCCTCTGGCGTAAAGTTTACAGTAAAATGTAAAATAGACTACAAAATCAGACTCTCAAATTGTATCCAATGTCATTGCCAATTAGGCTACATAGCGCAAGAATCAGAAAAAAAGTTTGTAACAGTATTTTGTTGTAGAAAATAGAAAAAACAAAAACAATTTGTAATGACAAATAACTTATTAACACCACGGGTTGTAAAACACATAAAAAACGCTTGTAAGCATATTCTCTTTATGAATTCGCACATTTGGTGTTATGAAAGTGTCCTTGTTAAAAACTAGTGATGCACCGAAACCGCCTAAAAAGGTTCGGGCCGAAACTGAATATTCGGCCACGAGGCCGAATAATTTCGGCCGAATCAGGCCGAACCTGAAATTTAAGTTTCTGTGGATGTTTTCAACGGAACCTTGTGTCGTTGATGTGAGTGAAGTGAATTATGACACACCAAAATCACTTTCACAATGCAGAAGCTTTACTAAACTTGCAATGTTATGCAGACAGTGTGTCTCGTATTTTATAGATTTTTAGTGAACAACAATTAAAATGACGTTTTGTATTGGTGAAAATGATAGTTTAGGCATTAATTCCATGCAATCAAAAAGTTCGGTTTCGGCCGAATTAAAAAAAAAGTTCGGGCCGAAACCGAAACATCAAAAAACAGCGTATTCGGCCGAAATGTTTCGGCCAACCGAAACTTTGGTGCATCACTATTAAAAACTGTTTTTGACATCGATGTAATGTCAACATTGTTTTGGATAGGCACTATGTGTAGGCTACTGCTAAATTTTGTCACTTATTTGCATTTTACCAGAACTCTAGTCATCTCTCCAAATCGTTATTTAGACCAGTGGTTCTCAACCTTTAAGTTTGCTGACCGGTAAACTTGCAAAACAAAGTTTGCGGACCGGTGGACTTTTAAAATCAACCCAAAATGTAATCACGACAAAATTATGCAATTCAAAAGAAGTATGAAAAATTCAATTTAATGAGAAGTTTGCTGCTGTCTGTTTGATGTCATGCGTGTTAAATGCAGTTTATGATGTTTCTGCAAGGAAGTAGAGCGTTGACTTCCAACATCTTGCATTTTGCAATTGAGATATAAAATTGTAATATATTTGGCGGACCGCCAGAAAAGTTGACGCGGACCGGCGGTTGAGAACCACTGATTTAGACCGTAGCCTAAATATAAAACTGAGTGACAGATTTCCAAAAGTGCCGCGAAATATTTGCTATTTTAAACGTGGAAATATTCTTTGGTGTTTAACGACTCAATAACAAAATGTGGACGTGCCTGACAACATTTAAAATATATGTTTGTTATTTGTCATGAAAATAAACTTTATATATGCCCACCCATCACAATACGTTGCAAATTGACGTTTTCGACAGCTTTGATACTCAAGTGTCTTTGGCCTGCACGGTGGCCACAGAATAAAAAAGTTGCGAATGAGACAACCACTGATTCGAGCAAAAACAAACCACTAACTTACTTACTGTAACGTGCAGATGCGGTATTACATTTAGCCTTTTTCGTTAATGCTAACACTAAACAACCAAATATTTTCCACAGTAAAGAAGGTGGTGCTTCGAAAAAACGCAATTACTTTTTCGGTCCTGGAGTCAGGTACCTGGGCTTTTATCTCTATTCGGCACTGCTATATTCTGAACGTTATACAACGGAGGTTGCAATAAACGTTTTACGTGTTAACAAATGTCAAAAAAACTGCTTATTTATTACACTATGTCCATGAAAATTTTTGCAGCATAAAACGAACACAATGATAACAACGGATAAAAAGGTATTCGTTAGAAACCAAGAACACAAAAGCACAATATTTACCTTTTGTGTGAAGTGACAAAGTTAAAACTACAGTTTTACTTTAATATTTTTTTTAATTACACCAGTTGCACTAGAACACTAGAAAATTGAAATATATTTTTAAGTTATTGTAACTTTGGTTAACAGTAAACAGTAGGTTAACAAAAATGGCAGCCTGTCTTAATTAGTTAACAGACATACCATGCAAAGTAGAGCCCAGTGTCAAAGTTTTTAAACAGAACTCGGAACTAAAGTTTCACTTTTTTAGTTCCTCGAATGTCTATTTGATCAAAATTTATTACAATTTCGTTTTGTTTTGGTTTATGTTGAGTGCAAGGCACCCCAGCAAGATCCAACAATTTTCTAGACGCAATCGTTTTTTCTTCTTCTTTGTGTTTGTCAGAAAAATATATCACATGCTTAATACCTGATAACAGAAGTCAAACTTTTAAGTACTGTTAGGCAAAGTTAAAACACAATTTAATGTTTAAATTAAATACCTGATTGCACAATTATTTTGGCACATTCATTGCAAGGAAACAATGCCACATAGATGGTACAGCCTTTTACACTTGAACAATTTTTGTTCATTATTGCATTCATTTCAGCATGGCAAACTGTCACCAACAAAAATTAAGATCACATATTACAATTTAATGTTTTAATTCCAGAATGTAACATTTACAAACCATATGGGTACTTGGTATCCAACCAATCATCTGCCTCCCTTCTCCAGGGTAATTCGTTATCACTGCATCCATTTGGCATTCCATTGTACCCAATGCCAACAATTTTGTTTTCATCATTAACAATGCAAGCACCCACCTGTATTGTTTAAAAAAGTTTGTTTTTTGGAAAATGTAAAAGAACATTTATGTTACTTACTTGTGTGCTTGGATCTTTACTTCTTTGCGCTGAAAGAAATGCAACAGCCATAAAGTAATCTCTCCATTCCAAATTATCTTCTCTTTTACTGTTGAGGTCCCTGTTGCTTTACAGAAGTAATGTTTTGCAGTACTAACACATGTGATACATATAACAACGCTATAAGACTTACTTATGTATGTTATGTGTTTTTCCGCTCTCCATTCTTACAGAAATAAATACATAAAAAGGTAAAAGCTCTGTTAATAAGTAAAACACCTAGCACAACTATTGCACTGCAAAAAAGAAAACTGTCTTTACCTTAACAATTTCTTTACCTTTGAACTGCGGGTAACACTAAAAGCAGAAAAACATAAAAGCGGGAAAAGCAGAAATCAACACTAAAAGCAGAAAAGAAAGGAAAAGCAGAAACAAGGGAAAATTGTGTTTTCTAAAAGAGGGAAAAAATAATTCCAGAAAAACAGAAAAAGAGTAAAATTTCTTGTTTCATAAGATTTTAAAATACGAAAAGCAGAAAAATGGGAAATGTTTCTTTATTTGTTTTTTTGCTGTTCTAGCTCGTAAACACCATTCGAAATTGTTCTAATAGCGTTCTACATTGATTGTGTCAAAATACAGAAAAGACAGGAAATAAACAAATAAAAAACATTTCTTGTTTTTCAGTATTGGACACAATACACAATCGATGTAGAACGGCGAACGCTAATAGATCACATTCAAATGATTTTTACGAGTTAGAAAGGGGCTCCTCCAAAATACGCAATGTATAAAATGTCGATGGTTAGGGCTTTTAGGGTCTGGGTAAAGGTTTATAATAAAAATAACACTATATTTTAGTTTTAGATTCCCAGTTTGGACTTAATATTCTCATGTGTTGAGAGTGGTACTAAGCACTGTATGGTACATGTTAACACTAAGAAAATTAGGTCCAAAGGTATCTAAATTAAATTATAAAGTTATTTGTATTACAATCCCTCACCTTGACCCTTATAGCCGTAGATTGCGTATTTTAGAGTAGCCCATTAGAAAGATATAAAAAACAAATAAAGAAACATTTCCCGTTTTTCTGCTTTTCGTATTTCAAAATCTTATGAAACAAGAAATTTTACTCTTTTCCTGTTTTTCTGCAATTATTTTTTCCCTGTTTTAGAAAACACAAATTTCCCCTTTTTCTGCTTTTCCTTTCTTTTCTGCTTTTAGTGCTGACTTCCTGCTTTTCCCTCTTTTCTCTTTTTCTGCTTTTAGTGTGACCCTTGAACTGCAATGTCACGTTACCACACAGGTCAACACCTCGTAACCGTTTTTATTTTGCGTTAGTTGAATGGAATGACACCCAAAGCAACTAAATTCGAATTCGATCTATCAATCCAACAAAACAGCATAATGAATGAAGCTTTTGAGACCTCAAGTATTTCGCGCCAAATGTAACCTTTAACCATACGTTGGCTATGGTTCATTCCGCTTGAATAACCTCGACTACAAATGTGCTGACTGCTGACAGGAATTTCCAAGCATCAACACGTGCAAAACATATACAACACCTTTGCTTATTTCGCCTACTTTGGATACACAGTATCACATTGTTATTGCAAGTTGTCGAATTTAAAGACAAACTATTGAATAATCGGTTGTCGTTGTTTTTCTTTCGTAATGGTATTATCTAGTCAAATTTATCAAACACTTGCGAATTTAAAGACAAATTATTGAATAATCGGTTGCCGTTGTTTTTCTTTCGTAATGCATTACGCAATGGTGTTATTCTAGTGAAATGTATCAAACTCTTTTATTATTTAGTGGCTTTATTAGTCCTCTAAAATATAGCACACTTGTAAAGCACAGTATGCCAAGTAAAAAGTCTGACAGTCAAAATGCAAGCATACAACAAGAAAAAGCTCTGGAAGCTGTGGTAATAGCTGACAGTTTTGACCAGCAGTTCCATCCCATGTCAGCCACACAACCAAGAGTAAGTTGGATTTATAATATGATGGTTATTGTGGGTGTTATGTTTCATATTTTGTTGTGTTTTATTGTTTAGCAAATACAGCTACAACAGTAAATATATATATATAAGTTTTTATGTATATTGATTATAAACCATACAAATATACTTTTGTGCAGTGTCTTTTTCCTCTTGCAAATCGACCACTTTTGTCATACACCTTGGAGTTCTTAGCATCTTGTGAAGTAAAACATGTGTATGTATATTGCTGCCATCTTGCTGGTCAAGTTAAGGATTACTTGTCCAAAAGCAAGTGGATGAAGGAGTAAGTTGTGTACTTTTTTTACCAAACATGTAAATTTGTGTCAGACTGCCAGTACATATAGTCAACAAAAATATTCTGCTCTTAGGTTGTTTATAGGCTATTGGTTCACTATTTTGTCAAAATAACATTATTTAACGGCCAAACCGGAATGGCTTTAAAGTTTATAAAAATCTAGAATTTGAGGTCATTTTATCTTTACAAACCTAGTTATATATTTACACTTTATTTCAACAGATCATCACCTTGCAAAGTTACTCCAATAGTTTCTGCTGATTTTACATCTCTTGGTGATGTTATGCGTGACGTTGATCAAAAATCCCTCTTTGAATCTGATTTTTTGGTTGTTCCTGGTGATATTGTGTCAAATGTTCAACTAAAAATTCCTTTGGAAGAGCATAGGTATTGGTTCTGCTTTTTTATGGGTTACCATTATAGAGAGACGCTTATTATTTGAGCCCTTTTATTTATCGATTTTATCTGCCCAATG
This sequence comes from Phallusia mammillata, assembly GCF_965637545.1. Classification (NCBI taxonomy): domain Eukaryota; kingdom Metazoa; phylum Chordata; class Ascidiacea; order Phlebobranchia; family Ascidiidae; genus Phallusia; species Phallusia mammillata. The sequence continues at coordinate 8,421,273 of NC_137258.1, forward strand.
TTAGTTTGTTTTACCTGTTTGTAAAGAAAGAGTGCTTCAAATTAATCATCCCAAAGTTTAATTCCATAAGTTTAACCCGAAAGTGAAATTTTACAACAGTTGTATTTACTGAAGTGCATGGCTAATGAGTTTTATACTTTGTTGGTGCGTTGCATATTCTTTTATAGCTTTTCAATTTTTTCTCATAGGTTTGTGGGTCCTATAGGTCAGTAATACAACTCCTTATGTGCTGAAATTTTAAATCGTTGTTCATAAGGTGTCACATAAAGTTACTTGTTTGTTGCATAAAGTTGGGGTCTGATCGGGCCAATGATTACGTTACAGTCCCTTACATATGTCAAAATGCTACTGTGCTCTTGCTGGGTGATCTGACCGTATAAAATAGGATGGGAGTGAATGATTGGTTTGGAATTTGGAATGGCCTTTACTTTAGGCATGACCATACATGCAAAGTGGTTTGACTGAAATGGGCAAAGTTTCCAGGCTGTGAACTAGCTGTTACATTTTAGATATTAGTGTCATGCTGTAAGGAATAGTGGTTGTTCCAATTGTGGTTTTGTCTTGCTACTGGCCTGCTATTTTCTGTATTTCATTGTTGTGCAGTTGCATGTTAACAATAGGTGATACTAAATACTCCATGTTATCCCATGAGACCGCATAGTAAACCGCATTGGTCAAAAGACTACCTGCAAAACAGATTAGCATTTTAAATCAAAACCTTCACCTCCACCTGAATAGCTCTAACCCTCAGCGCTTTTAAAGGTCTATGAAAATAGTATTTTAGCATCAAGTGTATTACTGTTTATTTAAACTGCTCACCATTTATATACCTACGTATGTTAGTTGTGAGGGACCCATTTGTTCCTCCTTGCAGAAACATGTAGGTTGTTAAATGCCACTCATTCAAGCAACCAAATGTTACATGTGAGCCCCCTTTCAAAAATTTCCCGATTTGTTTTACAATCCAGATGAAACTCTCACGGTGGGCAATGGAAAGGGGCCAAGCTTGTTGGGCTTGCGCTTAGACACCACTGATAGGCTTCACCTGGTACGAGCAATCATGTATTATCCAGTTTTGGTTTGCCCACACAGTGCTGTGGCACTTGCATCAAATTATATATACTTTTTATTGTTTATAAATGCCTTCACCCCCCAGTAAAATGGCAAATGACCCCCACAGCGGTCAAAACCCAGGTTGCAAACCACTGGTTTAGGCCAACTTAGTCCATTACATTACTGTAGTAAATCCCATACAAATACAGCTGAAGCTTAAAAGGCACCAATGAAAGTTTGTTTTTGTGCTAGCTCCTATTTTTACTTGCTTGGAAAATTGTTTTTTTTTTAGAATACGAAGAGAAAAGGATAAAAATGTGCCACTTATGACACTTTTGATGTCAAAGTCTTCACCGAAACATCGTCTTAGATCACAGGAAGACACTGTAGTAATTGCTTCAGATTCAATTACCAAAAGGGTTCTTCACTATCATAAAGGCTGTGAACAAAAAAAAGTCATGTTTCCCATGGTAGGACTGGTAACCCATTGTTGTACGCTGCATAAAACACAAATCATATTTTGTTTTAGAGTATTTTTGAAAATCCTCTACACAAAGTTGAGATAAGGTATGATTTAATTGATTCCGGAATATGGATTTGTGCTCCTCAAGTTCCCACCCTGTTTACAGACAATTTTGATTATCAGACACAACTGGACTTTGTCAAAGGAATTTTAATTAATGAGGAAGTAAGTACATAAATAGTGTTATTTGCTGGATAATTTATTCAGTTTTAAAAAAATATGTTTTTTAGTTTTTAGGAAATCAAATCCACATGCATGTTATTGATTCTCAGTATTGTGCAAGAGTAAACAATTTGCATACTTTTGATGTTGTTAGTAAAAATGTAGTCTCCAGGTGGACTTATCCATTTGTTCCTGACTTTTGCTATGATGATTTGGATTCCAAGTCAGGTCTGTGCTACAGTTTAAGACAATTTTTTTAAGTTAAAGTGTTTTATATTGTGTGTTTTTTAGATCGACACAGTTTGATTTTACTTTTTTTATGGACTTGGTCAGTTTGTCATGCCACTGTGGTGTGTAATTTACTTTATTTGATGCTACTTTCTCACAAGTTATCCCACTAGCCCCCTAAATGGGTTAAATGATAAAATGCTGTCAAGTTTACTGGGTTACTGGTAATCTTTCCAGTAGTATTTGGGGGTTTTATGGGTCGGGAAGGGGACACATTGTTTTTGCCTTTTTTGTTTTTTCTTTCTTTCTTTTTTCCCATCTAACGCGGATTTGTTCCCACGTTTTGGTCAAGAAAGAATGATTCAAACTTTTTCAAATTTACACACATTATAGATATTGATCTAAAGATGATCCATGTGAATTTTGGCCCCATTTGATCCCTCGGTTCACCCACAGCCCCCAAAACGTGAAATTTTTACGGCTATACTTGCTAAAGCAGATGATTCTGGAGTTTCATACTTTTTTGATTGGTACATTGCAGCGTATTTTAAAGTATTTTGTAACTTGAAGTTGCATATGTCCATTTTCACCCATTTACCCCAAATATTTGTTTGTTTGTTTGTTCACATGTTAATTAGGTCAGAAATACAAGACTTAACCTGCTGAAATTTTAAACAACTGATAGGGTGCTCCTTGTTGGCTGTTAAAAATTTCAGTGCAATAAGCTCAGTAATCACTTTTACAGCCCCAAATATGTTTTTACATGCTGTCTTTTGTCAAATTTGTGCTCTCTCAGTGTACAACAGCTGACGCAATGGAGGTGATTGACGATAGTGGCGCATGGAAAAATGCCTCTGCTTCATGCATGAACGCAGTCGTCACTTGACTATTTTCTCACTGGTTGGAATTAAGATGTTACGATGTTAGTTATATTGCGCTGTAAACGTTAATGTAGCCTACATACATTATGTAGGTCAACTTATTCGTGTTTTGAAATGCAGAGCGACAACGCAGCACGGTTTGTTACACTTGTGTAACGTGACTTCCCAAACTGAAAGCGTTAATAAAACTGTTTCAGAACCAGTTTTAGACATAAAAAGCCTAGGTAAGCAATCGTATTGTTGGTATGTAGAAACCTAATGGCGCCAGGAAACACTATGTGCGGATTAAAAATCATAATTCAACAAACAAAGGGCTATTAAGGAAAAAAAATGTTGAAACTTTGTTAAAAGTTTAAATAGTTGGACTCATCCATTGTCTACCTTGTGAAAACAGCATGCAAAAAGGCAGTCTTTTTGCACTGTGCAATTAAGATATGTTTGTAGATCATTTAAAAACGTTAGTTATGCAATTGTTGTATAACACAGTTTTGCGTCTTATGGCGGTTAACGGCAGGCCCCTCCTGCCACGATCGGCGCCATATCTTTATCCAACAACATTCGCACGCCGCGAGACAATGATCGCTGACGGAAATGAAACTGTGAAAAATCGACGCTAACCACTGTTGTCTGGAGCTTTGCATTGACCCTAAATTATTACCTACCATATGCATGCACCATTCATCCTGTTACGAATTCAAAATATATGTGTGTGTGGGGACCCATTGGTTTTTGCTTGCAAAAACAATTATGTTATAACAGGCCACAAAAATATTGGTACCATACTGAATGTATCAATCAAATATATATCCCTTACAATGATGGATGGTGCATAAATATGGCACAGTTTCTGTAAAATGGAATATATAGGAACACCAGTATTCCACTTTAACAATGATTGTGCCCTATTTTTACTGTTACGAAATCGCATATGCATATGTGTGGGGACCCATTAGATTATGCTTGCAGAAACAATTATGTTATAAAGCGCCAGGAAAAAGATAGGGACCTAATGAAATGTAGGTGCCAAATATATATCCATTATTAATATAGTAAATGGTATACGTGATACATCGTTAAATATGATGCAGTATATATAAACTGGCAATATATAGGATAACCACTATTCTAGTTTTTTTGTCAACTGATCAAATGACTGTGGATGTGTTGTCAGAATGGGCCAAAACTGCCAATGTTCTGTTTGGTCGAACACCGAGCATCTCGTAGACGTCACAAACATTCCGCATTCTACGCTAGATTTGTAGCTATCCAAGAAGACTTAAGTCACTAGTGGTGTATTAGGCTGTACAGGCCCCGGTAGTGCATGTGTTCCCCCTATCTCACTCATTTAAAATCGTGGTTGCTCTTGGATACCCTTTTAAACATTAGTTTCATACGTTAGCAGGACATAAATATGCAAATTTAATGCTCTGGTCAGTTTGGGCAACTGCTCAGGCGAGCACCGAGCATTAAAAACAGCAATGCTCAGTACCAAGTACTCGGGTTCTGACTCGGCTCGGCCTGTCCCTAATGTGTTGTCAATGGTTTAAAAATGGAAATGCAATGCTGTTTTGTTTTGTAACATTACATTGTATTTTTATTATAGAGGGAAGATACACCTTGCTTCGACATAATGTGTACATTCACCAAGACTGCTCATTGGAGCATGATACCGTTGTGAGAGACAATTGTATAATTGGGCCTAAAACAAGAATAGGAAATCGGTGCCAAATTACAAATTCAGTTATTGGTGCTGGCTGCAAAATTGCTGATGATTGTTGTATAGATAGTAAGTGCAGTCATGGCTTGTTTACATTTTCTTTTCTTTTTGCACTGTAGGTGGTTTGTTGTAAGCAGGATTGCAAAGTGGTAGTTGTTGGGAGTTGAAGTTGAACGCTATATCAGGGGTGTCAAACGTGCGGCCCGCGGGCCGCATGCGGCCCATGGAGCCCTTTAATGCGGCCCTTAAACACTTAACAACAATAGTAGTATTTTGACAGATTTTTATCTAAATATAATATTTTTTCTCTCACTTTTCCAAGTGAAAGCTGTTATAAACAGACATTTGCAGAAATGTAATTATAAATAAAAACTCATATGTTATGGATTAAAACGTTAGTAAAACCGTTCCTGTAACTAAAAATAAGCGTTAAGCTCACAACCTTCAGCCGTATGGCCACAGAGACGAGATTGTGCGGCATTAAACATATTTCAAAAAATATATTTCCTGGCGGCCATGATGTAATTAAAAATCCTTTTCCAAATATATTGATTTTCATACTGCTCTAAACAGATTTTGTGGTACTGAAAAGAATTTTTTGTACGCCTATGGTGTACAAACAATGTGACATCATAGTTAAGACTGATCTTCACACTGTGCAGCTCAATCTGTAAATCAAGTTAGAAATTAATCTGGGATTTTTGGGCGCTAATAGATGGTATATGCATATGATATAAACCAGTTTCTTTACATCTGTAATTTTAAAACAAAAACCAGCAGGTAGTTGGCGGCTGTTGGTGAAATAAGGATCTGCAATGCGGCCGTCATAGCGAAAAGGTTGTGCACCCCTGGTTTAAATGTATAAAACTAGATTAAAAATCACATGCAGCCCTTGGCATACATTTCAAACTGCAATGTGGCCCTCAAACCCCCACGAGTTTGACACCCTTGCTCTATATGATACAAAAAGTTATTTTTTTTCTGATTTCTACTCATACAGTCCAATACCAGTTGTCCACACAAACAGCAAAAAAATACCCTGTACTTGGGACCAGTGTTTTTATGGGTCCCCTTCCCTGAAGGGGACACATATTGTTTTTGTCCGTATTTTTTTTTTCTTATTTCTTTTTTCTGTCTAACGCTGGTTTGTGAGACGCGTTTGGTCAAGAAAGAGTGCTTTAAATTTATTCAAATTTACAGAGATGTTAGTTAATAATCCAAATTTGATCCTCCTGAAGTTTGACCCCGATTGACCCAGCGGTTCACACACAGGAACCCCAAAACGTATTTTTTTTAACAACGGCTATACTTATTAAAGTACAGCATCTCTGAGTGATATGCTTTGTTGTTTAGTGCAAAATAAGGTATTTCAAAGAATTTTGTATCTTTTTTTTTTCGATTCACCCATTTTCACCCCTCAAACCCCCAAATATTCATTTCTGTCTAACGCTGGTTTGTTAAATGCATTTGATCAAGAAAGAGTGCTTTAAATTTATTCAAATTGGGACAGATGTTAGTTATTAATCCAAATTTGATCCTCCTGAAGTTTGACCCCAAACAACCCAGCGGTTCACCCACAGGCCCCCAAAACGAAAAAAATTACAATGGCCGTACTGACTAAAGTACATAATCTGAGAGTTTCATGCTTTTTTGGTTGGTGCAATGTAAGGTATTCTAAAGAATTTTGTAACCTTTTATTGGATTCACCCATTTTACCCCTTAAACCCCAAAATAATAAGATTTAGGCCAAAAATACAACCCTAATGTGCTGAAATGTTAAACAATCGTTTGCAGTAGGTTATTCGTTCAGTATTTAAAATTTTGCCTTAATCGGTCAAATAGTTATTTTTACAGCCCATAATATGTGTACACTGTCAGTCAGATAGAAGTCTGAACTCTCAAGGGAGTAATTCACTTGTTTACGATTAAGGCGGGTGAATGCAGCGGGAGTGCTCAGCTTGACATCCGGATGGACGTCTTACGAGACAGTCATGTCGGTGATTAGAAATCAGCTGTTTTTGCGCAGCTATGCTATGTCGTTTTATTAAGTTGTCAAGCACATTTTCAGTTGTGGAAAATTGTGTTTAAAAACTGACCTTAAACGACAATATCAAGGTCAAAGCATGAGATTAAATTAAAAGTATTTTTTCCGTTCTTTTTTACTGTTTTTGTAATTATATGACAATAATGATGCAAAAAAATACGGACAAAACTTTTAAAGTTGGGTTATTGCTAAAGTTGGTTAAGTTTTTTCTTAAGAATCTTAAAATAACCAGGACGTTTGTTTACCGTAAAACTGAACAAACGCGTGTGTGGGGACCCATTAGTTTTTGCTTGCAAAAACAATCATATGTGTAGATAAAATGATGTGTATAGTAAATTTGTAAATATCATATAGAATATATAAAATGGAAGTATATCAGAAAGCCACCTTTCTAGTTTTTAAGGTGTTTTGAAATTTTTTTTTTCAATTTCTCCAGCGGTTTCCCAAAATTTGGACTTGCAACTACAACTACAGTTTTTGGTATTTAAATGAAACACTTGCGGTCTCTTAAAACTACTTAGCGGTCACCCAAACCAAACCTTAAAAAAAAACCTGCTTGGGACAATGAACAAGCCCCAAAGCATACATCTTTGCAATGCTTGAAAAAATGTTTTGGAGTAAACTTTAGTGCACTACGGTGCATTAGAAAGCTGTTGGCATTTTTTAAACATATGTATCAGTGGCTTTAATGTGTGGGTTGTGACCCTCTGGGAGTTTGTTTGCCTTTTTACTGGGCTCATCAACGCTTTCTATAAACAGTAAAAAATTAAAAAAAGTAAGCTACTGTATTTACAGGCAACATAAAAAATATAGGCTAATAAATAAAAAGGTAAATTGCTATGCAGACAATAATTGACTTGATAGCTAACAAGAAAACCAAAAAACATGTGTACTTAAAAAATGCTACATAGACAAGTCAAAGTCGGATCTTATACCTTCAGACTGCAAACCTGGTAAAATGTTACAAAAACATATTCTACTATGTTTTTATCTCATAAGCATAAATTACACTCGTTGTTTTAACTAGTTTAATTTTCAGTGCAATTAATATTACTATACCTTTTTACTGCACCAAAACTGCTGTAAAATGAGTTTGTTGTGTATGCATTTTGTTGGAAAATATTTAAGAAGTTTTTAAAGTTTGACAAATATTTTTGACAGATTGTTACATTTGGGACAATGTGGAAATAGGAAACTGCTGCACACTTAACAAATCTGTCATTTGCAACAATGTTCATATGTTGGAGAAGGTTACTCTAGAAGCTCATTGTGCATTATGTGAAAAAGTAAATAATAAATGGTTAATCCTCAGGAATAAAAACTTAATGCGTATAAAAACTAAAAGTATTTTTTGTTTAGGTTAAAATTGGCCCAAATTGTACGCTACAAAGGGGAACAACCATTTATCTACAAATGAATAATGATGAAGAATCCATCAAGGTATAATTTCATACCTACTGAGTTATGGATTTTTAGTGATAATTACTACTCCTTACCATGAGGGTTTTGGGGTTAGTTAAACAAATTTAACTCCAAACTTAAAAAAATATCTGACTCCACTTGATTTAAAAAAACAACTTTGACTCAAACAAAAAAGCAATTTTCATGTCCGTTGCATTTAATGCCATTTTACCTTGTTATTGTTAACCTTTAGTGCAAACCTTATCGTACCCTTGCTTGGTTCATTGCTGATTTTTTTGATTGGCCGAAAAATATTGAAAAAAATATTGCTCCAACTCCACAATATTTTTAAAATCATCTTCTGACTCAACAACCCTGCTTATAATACAATGAAGACTTTTTTGTTATTAAACTAACACTTTCAAGCCCTTTACTTGGGCAATAAAAGCTACAGATATGTGTTTTTGTCCCGTTTTCCCTCTCCACTAAACCAAAATAACAACCTTAGGAGAGACTAACTCACCAATTGCTAGGAGTTGGAGTCATAAACAAACTTGCTATTCAAAGACTTTTACCTGTGTGTTTGTTATGAAAATATAATAACACTTTCAGAAAAGTTTTGATGTTGGTGAAGTTGGAAATGAGGGTCAAGGTTATGTTTGGAAAACTGAAGATAATGATGACATAAATGATCTTGAACAAGCGTTTTGGGGTAAAATATTAAAATATATGACAAAATTGGTATTTTTGTGCTTGAGCTACCACATTTTGTTTTGTTTTATTAGGCATGTCTTTGCAAGACTACCACAACACAGTCAGTGAAAGTCAAATAGAAGAGGAAGAATCAGACGCAGATTCAGATCTTCTTTCTGACGATGAGGATGATGCTGAAAACTTGGAGCTTCTAACCATTGATGATGACCTTACAAGTATATGTTTGCAATGCTTTACCCTTCTAACTTATTATAAGTTACAACATTAAGCCATGAAAGAAAATTATTCTTTTTAAAAATTAAGTTAAAAAGGTTTGTGGTGTATGTGATTCATTTGGATACAAGTACCAGCCGCTTGAGACTGCCTTAGTTGTTAGTCCATATTATATTTTAAAAATCAATTGGTTCTAACCATGAAAAGCACCACAACATTATGTTAAAAAATAATGGACCTAATTTACTTCTTTTTATTTGCAGTCTTTCAACGAGAAGTTAAGGAAAGCCTTTTGGGGGGATTTGAAGAAAAAATTGACTGTGATAATCTTATTTTGGAGGTATTGTGTTGTGTATTTTTATCATTGGTTTGTGTAGAGTTGAACCAAAATAGTGAGGATCCTGTTCAAATGAGCATTTTATGTCGATTTTAAGTTTAATATAACATAAACACAATGGTCATGTATATTGTTTCTGTGACTCAACAGACCTAGGTAGCGTTTTAAATTCTGATGTTGCAATTTGTCTGTTTTAATTTTTTAAGATTATCAGGCGTCAAATGTAGTAAAAAGTGCTGAAAAATATCCAGTAGCTATTGAAACATCCAGTTTCTTATCAAAAATAATTATTGTTTTCAGATCAATTCTTCCAAATATGCCTACAACATGTCTGTAAAAGATGTTGTACAAACTGTCATGCGGGCCAGTTTAGAGATTGCAGATCTTAGAAAGACAAGCGACAAGGACTTCTTTCCATGTCTTAAATCGGTATTGAAATTTGTGTAAATGTTTTGATGAGGTGTAATAAGTGGTGGGATTCACCCAGTTTGCACAGGTTCTATAGAACCGTCGTACAAAAATTTATGAGATCACTGAACCGGGTAGCATTACTGGTTACTGTCAATGGACTTTATGTAACAGAACCGGCTGAAAAATATGACTTGGGTGATAGAACCGAAAAAAAAAAAGTAATCTCACCACTGGGTGTAATCACTTTGGTGTTACTACAATATGTGTGTAGATTCTTCTTTACCTTACTCCACTCCTATGCAAATACAACAAAAGCAGTTCCTCTCAGTTAGACTATCTTTATACCTTGGAGGAATTTGCATCCCAGCATGAACAAACTGCAAACGTGATGGTTAAGGTGAGTATTTTGGCGTGCACCACATATTATGAGAATATTGTATCTGTGACCCACATCTGTTCTGTTACAGATTTTAATGTTTCTTTATGAAAATGATGTAGTTTGTGAAGAGGTTATACTTCATTGGAACTCAAACCCGAAAGGTCTTGCGGGTGATTTATTTGCACAACCAATTCGAAAAAAGGTATAATATAGTTTTGTGGGAATTTAAAAGCAATATGTACTGTTTGTTACTACCAAGCAAAAAATAATTATCAACAAGGTACGTGTTTTTTTTTATACTACCAAAACTGTTTTGCTTTTGTATAGGTTGAAATATTTATTCAATGGTTGCTTGAAGCTGAAGAAGAAGACTCAGATGAATAGTAATGTGTTTTTGGTGCAATGGCTTTTGGAAATAAAGAGATTGAAATACGTCTCCTGCTGTTGAAATTGCAAGGGCTCAAAATTTTCTGATCTGTCAGATTGGAATATTATATAGACAGGGGCGTCCCGCAGCGTCTGCACAATTCAATGGACCTGTTTCCTGTTTTGCCGGTTGCCGGTTTTAAACAGAACATCAACTGCACAACTGAAGTGACAGTCGAGCGCTCTAAACGAAGTCGCTGTAGAACTAGAGTTTACTTATATTTGCCAATAAGACCAGATTAAAACAATAACAAACACAAGTGAACGCCAGCTTGTCCCGGCGGGAAATTTTCAACGTGAGTGACGTCACGAACTAAATGCTGTAATGATGCGTGCCGGCGGCAAACCAGAGAAAGGAATGAAAGTGCGGAAACGATGGTGAATCATGCCTTAAGCGCACGATGATACAATGGTTGCTAATTAGTCGTTTCAAAATGTTAGGCAGGGTTTGTTTTCCGTTTTTAAGGCCAGTTTTTTAAGATACAACTTTTCCGAGCAAGTCGTGTTTAAATTCAATTGTTTCGATAGGAAGGTTAAAAGAGCAGAATTGCATTAAAAGCGCTTAAAAATGCTGCATTGAACGCATATGTAGTTTGTCCGTTTTAATACAATGGCTTGGAGCCAAATAGGACTGCAGGGCAAAACGCAAGGTTTGAATTTGTCTATGCAAATGTTTTTAGCTTTGGCTGTTTATACTTCATGCTTCTTAAGTTTCTTAATTGTACAAAGCTTGCACACTTCATTACTTACAGAAAATTGCCTGCTTCCTGTCACTTTATTGTAAGCAATATTGCAATGTCAAGAAGATCATCAAGTTCAGGTATATTTGTAATATGTATTTGATGCTTGCTGTACTGGATGTTTTTAAACACTAGCAAAAACGAAAATTGGTATTTTAAAAATTTCCATTCTGTGTCAAACTGTTAAATATTTCCTAATATTTCTAGACCTGCTGGTCAAGTCGGTAGAGCTCTTCAAAGATGAAACAACAAAAAAGCATTTCACATCTGACTATGAGACTCAAGAAATGGTGTTCAGAAGGGGATTTCCTTTTAAAATGATGATTACTTTGTCCCGGGAGTTGAAGGCTACAGAAACAGTTGAATTTGAGCTAAGAATGGGTAAATATCAAACCTTAAGTTTCCAAAACAAAAAAGTGGTAAAATGTACCAGTGAATAAAATTTATCAATGTTTTCTTAGTTCAAAGATAAAATGTGATGTACTTTAAGATGTTTTTTTTTATTATTGTGGAGGTGGAAGGCCAATGGTTCATCATGGTTCACTGATTCGTCTGCCCCGTATAGATCCCAAACCTGATGAAGACAATGTTGGTCACAATCTGTTAGCTTCTGTTGGTATGCAACAAGTTTTGAAGTTGTAAAATAACAAAGGGTTAACGTGAAAATCATGTTACCACTGTGAACATGTTTTGCAGCAAATTATTATAACTGGTACGGATGACCAGCAGCAATTACATTGAAGTTGTTTGCTACTTTGGCAGTATATTATGCGAGCTATTACTTCCTGCATTTGATTGTGATTGCCCATTTCCACAGTTCATATAAGTATAAATCTATTCGCCGTAGCTTACCTAGCTTGTTACGGTGGCATTCAACTACGAGACAGCATGGTGCATTTGATACTTATCAATGTCGTGTATGTGATGTTTCTTCATAACATGTTAAAGACGACAGGAAATGTTTTCCCATTATGTGGTGCTGTTTGCAACCATGTCGCAATAACATTGCTTCTCGTGGTGTTTCTAATGACTGTATGAAAGGCTTTTGTACAACTTTGGACAACATTATTAGCTTTACCTTATAATTTGAACATTTTGTTTTGTTGAGGGGTTGGCACTTTTATAGACCTAAAGTCATGTTCTTTGCGTGCATTGTGTTTATGTTTGGTAGAATTATGTTTTTTAATCTGATTAATGTAATGTGCGGTGTCTGTTTAGGTGACATCATAACTGTTGAGATTCACACCTCGGCTAAAACTACTGGTGTTGGACAATGGCTGCTAGCAATGAGACCCTATGATGGAAGAAGAAGGTTGCCTTTGGTGTCAGTGACTAATGACATTATTGCCATCTTTAACCCATGGTCAAAATGTAAGTCTGTTGTTAATGTTGCAACTTGCAATATAGTTTTTGTGCACATATATAATGACTTATTGAACAAACTCATTATGTATCCACTGTTTGTTTGTTCTATGAAGTCAATTTTCAATAAGACCTATGCAAACATCAAAATGATAAACAGAAATATATTTTATAAGCTATTGCTGCCAGGCATAATTATGGGTCCCCTTCCCTGAAGGGGACACATATTGTTTTTGTCTATATTTTTTTTTCTTTTTCTTTTTTTTGCGGATTTGTTCCCACGTTTTGGTCAAGAAAGAATGGTTCAAACTTTTTCAAATTTGCGCACATTACAGATATTGGTCTAAAGATGGTCCATGTGAATTTTGACCCCGTTTGATCCCTCGGTTCACACACAGCCCCCCAAAACGTGAAATTTTTAACGCGGATTTGTTCCCACGTTTTGATCAAGAAAGAATGGTTCAAACTTTTTCATATTTACACACATTATAGATATTGGTCTAAAGATGGTCCATGTGAATTTTGACCTCATTTGATCCCTCAGTTCACCCACAGCCCCCCAAAACGTGAATTTTTTAACGCAGATTTGTTCCCACGTTTTGGTCAAGAAAGAATGGTTCAAACTTTCTCAAATTTACTCTTATTATAGATATTGGTCAAACGATGGTCCATGTGAATTTTGACCCCGTTTGACCCCTCGGTTCACCCACAGCCCCCCAAAACGTGAAATTTTTGAAACGGCTATACTTGCTAAAGCAGATGTTTCTGGAGTTTCATACTTTTTGATTGGTACATTGCAGCGTATTTTAAACTATTTTGTAACTTGAAGTTGTATATATCCATTTTCACCCCTTTACCCCCAAATATTTGTTTGTTTGTTCACATGTTATTGAGGCCAGAAATACAAGACTTAACCTGCTGAAATTTTTAACAGCTGTGGATAGGGTGCTCCTTGTTGGCTGGTAAAAATTTCAGTGAAATCGGCTCAGTAATAGTAAAAGTATGTTTTTACATGCTGTCTTCTGTCATATTTGTGCTCGCTCAGTGCACAGCTGACGCAATGGGAGTGATTGACGATAGTGGCACATGGAAAAATGCCTCTGCTTCACGCATGAACGCAGTCGTCACTTGACCATTTTCTCTCTGGTTGGAATTGAGATGATACGGTGTTAGTGATATTGCGCTGTAAACGTTAACGCTGCGGGGTCACGGCAGGGACAGGCGATGCGTATGACGTCATGACCGTATTTGCCTGTCGCTCAGTGCACAGCTGACACAATGGGAGTGATTGACCATAGTGGCGCATAGAAAAAAATGACTCTGCTTCACGCATGAACGCAGTCGTTACGTGACCATTTTCTCAGTCAGATAGAAGTATCAACTCTCAAGGGAGTAATTCACTTGTTTACGATTAAGGCGGGTGAATGCAGCGGGAGTGCTCAGCTTGACGTCCGGACCGACGTTTTATGAGGCAGTGTGTCGGTGATTAGAAATCAGCTGTTTTTGCGCAGCTATGCTATGTCGTTTTATTAAGTTATCAAGCACATTTTAAGTTTTGGAAAATTGTGTTTAAAAACTGACCTTGAACGACAATATCAAGGTCAAAGCATGAGAATAAATTGAAAGTATTTCCTGTTATTTTTTCCTATTTACTGTTTTTTTGTAATTATATGACAATAATAATGCAAAAACAATATGGACTTTTTGGGTTAAGGCTAAAGTTGGTTAAGCTTGTCCTTAAAAATCTAAAAATAACCAGGATGTTTGTTTACCATAAATCCGCACAAACGCGCATATGGGGACCCATTCGTTTTTGCTTGCAAAAACAATCATATATGTAGATCAAATGATGTGTATAGTAAATTGGTAAATATCTAACAGTGATTGTGCCCTATTTTTACTGTTACCAAATCGCATATGCACATGTGTGGGGACCCATTAGATTATGCTTGCAGAAACAATTAGGTTATAAAGTGCCAGGAAAAAGATAGGGACCCAATGAAATGTAGGTGCCAAATATATATCCATTATAAATATAGTAAATGGAATATGTGATACATCATTAAATATGATGTAGTATATATAACCCAGCAATATATAGGAAAACCGCTATTCTAGTATTAAGTTTATAGAGCTTGTCTGCCAAATGTAATTTTATTCCGATGTTTCGACATCCTATGCAGGTCGTCTTCATCAGGGTAAATAACACTGAATGGACTATTACAGTGCATGATAAACAAAGGAAATCATTCGTTATGTGTTTTCGTTGCATTGTGACGTGCTTGCGTTCCATTCTTTTTTCCTTTGTTTATTGTGCACTGTACTTGTCGCATTCAGTGTTATTAACCCTGATGAAGACGACCTGTATAGGATGTCGAAACATCGGAATAAAATTACATTTGCCAGAAGAACTCTATAAACTTGAGAAATATATTTTATTATTTAAGTGGTTGAGCACATTTGTTTTGTGATCTGTGTGCACTAAGAGATATTGATTTCTCAGGTATATCTGTATATGTCATGTTTACCCTTTAATAAAACAAACTTAGTAGGGATGGGTCGAGCCGAGCCAAAACCCGAGTACTCAGTACCGAGCATCGCTATTTTGGATGCGCAGTGCTCAGCCGAGCAGTTGCATAAACTGACCAGAGCATTAAATTTGCATATTCATGCCCCGTGTATACGAAACCAGTGTTCGAAAGGGTATCCAAGAAGATAAATGACAGTTTTATTAAATGCGTTAAATCTTGGAATAAGGTGTATTTCTGGGGTCTGAACAACTTAACACATCGCTGGTGGCGTAAGGGGCCTTGGAAAGCTTCAAAACTAGCATTGAATTAGCAATGTTTGTGACGTCACAATCCACGGAGCGTGCTCGGCCGAACACTGAGCATCAACTTGAGATGTTCGATGCTCGACCAAACAGAACATTTGCAGTTTTGGCACATCCCTAAAACTTAGTAAAAATATGTAGGCCTGTTGAGCATATACAGACGTTGATGTTGCACACAAAGTATGACTGTTAAAAAAGGTTAAGTATTAACCCAAGGTAAAATATTTTTGCCTTTGTTTAAATGCAGATGATCCAGTTTATCTTGGAAACGAATCATGGAGAGAGGAATATGTCTTGAATGAACAAGGCCTGCAGTTTTATGGAAATGCTAGACGTATTGGCCAAATGGATTGGTACTTTGGACAGGTGAGTTCTTTAACACTAAAGCCTAAGTGTTTCAAGACTAACTTTAAAAACTTTGCAGTTTGAGGCAGTTGTGATGAAGGCCTGCCTTAAACTTCTTGAAAGTCGTGCCATTCGTTACAGAGATCATAGCGATCCGGTAGAATTATCAAGACACATGTCTGCACTTGTTAACAGCAATGTAAGTAAAATTTTAATAATAAATATGTTGTATAAATATTTAAAACAGGTTAACTTGCAGCAGCGAAAACTCACTAGATCAAACTTCAGAAACTATTAAAATGCTTTAGGTAGTGCATATTCTGACAAACAAGTGAAGCAAAGCAAAGCATAGCATTTGGGGTGCTCTGGTTTTTAAACCAAATAACTGTGTTGTTTTTGGTCTATTGCACTCAAATAAAGCAAAGTTGTCTAGTACAAGAGTATCAAACACGAGGACTGCAGGATGTATACTACCCTTCAAGAGTTTTGTGCAGCCCATGAAGTAGCTTTTATGTGTTTACTCAGGCGGAATACCCTATCATACCACTGAGTTCACATGATACAATAATTCCCTATTAGTGGGATATGTAATGTTTAAATTAGATGATCAAAATAATCCATCTTTAGAATCAGCCATTGTGATTGTTGTGTTATTGCATGCCATTGTGTTCACACAAAGTGATAAAGCACCAGTTGGTTCTTTCACACTACTACACTGTATATATGTTTGTTTTTTATTACAAATGGGCATTTTACTTTTTTATCGTGCAATTTTATTTTTGGTCATCTAACACTGTAACAAATGTTTTGATAGTTCCTCAAGGTGGTTTTCCACCCCTGGTCTAGGGAATAATTCCCATTTTTATTGTGCTTTGTTAAGGATGATGCAGGAGTATTAATTGGTAACTGGAGTGGTGATTATGAAGATGGCAAAAGTCCAGGGGACTGGGTGGGAAGTGTGGCAATTTTGAAACAATATTTGGAAACTGGTCCTGTCAAATATGGTCAGTGCTGGGTATTTTCGGGAGTTCTTACAACAGGTTTGTGTTTGATTTAATTGAACAACAGCCATTGTATCCTAATGAAACATGCTTTTTTTAGTTTTGCGCTGTTTCGGTATGCCGGCCAGAAGTGTAACCAACTTTGAATCAGCTCACGATACAGACAGTAACCTGGCCGTGGACTATCGGTTTGACAAGAGTGGCAAATCTCTTGATAATGATGACTCTATATGGTAAACATGCAATTTTTCTGTTTTTTTACTGGAGTTGTTCAATTGCAAATATCAGATAGTACGAAAATAATAAAATATTAGGTAACCTAAAAAAGTAAAGATATGTTTTATTTAGTTTGAGATTATTGATTGAAGAAACTTTTATAGGAACTTTCATGTATGGAATGATGTGTGGATGGCCAGGGAAGATCTGCCAGAGGGTTACGGTGGTTGGCAAGCTCTTGATGCTACACCACAAGAAGTCAGTGACAGGAAATTTCAATGTGGACCAATGCCTTTACATGCAATTAAAGAGGTATAACATTTTATTGCCCTACACACAATTACCATTTCTTCTGTTTGTGAAAAACCATTTCTTTGCTGCCATTCTGACAACAGTTGTGTTTGACTTAACTTTCTAGGTTTTATTACTCACTTAGATAATGACAATTCAGAAAAGTATACCATTGTAGTTCTTGGAATCCAGAAAACTAAATCCTATTTTCTTTTTTAACACCTTCAAGTTTGTTTTTGTTTGTTGCGTTTCTTAGCACTTAATATTTGTTTTACCCTTTCCAATGTGTAATTGACTGAATAGAATATCAGCATTTTTGTTTGAGAATAAAGTTGGTTGATTTAGGAAAACATGTAATTGATAAAAGTGATAGAGTTTGCAAACGAAGTAGAAACAAATCTCTTATAATCAAAGTCTTGTTTCTATTTATGCATCATGAAAACCATTTATCTCCAATTTAACAGTTATTAATAATAAAGCTTTGCTTTTACATAACATAGATTATACAGTATCAAGTTTTTGTTTTACATATTAACGCACAAGTGTATTTGCCACAGGGTGAACTTGGTTATAATTATGATGGACTCTTCATCTATGCGGAAGTAAATGGCTCCAAACGGTACTGGCAACAGACTGACACTCCAGATGGTAAGGGTGTTCTGTGCGGCTTAATATGTCAGTTACATTTTACATGCTTTAAATGTATATTCTGATTTCTCTTGTATATTGCAGAATGGGAAGATCTTGGGGCTGATACACACAGCATTGGAAAAAATATAAGCACCAAAGCTTTAAATGGATTTACAAGGGAAGATGTCACTAGCCAATACAAATACAAAGAGGGTATTGAACAAAAAGCCTTGTTTAAGACCAATTAGGATTGGTATATATTAGTGATGGGACGAGTACCCGGTACTCGGTATGGAACGATTTCAGTGGTATCGATTACTCGGTATCGAAATATTTTGTCTCAGTTTTCAATACCAACATGCGAGTACCGAAGGCCGATTTACACCAGAATACAGGCAACGTTAAGCCAATATTTGCTTCGGACAGCACAAAATTGGAAAAAGTTCTGCCAGTTTATGTATATCTTTTTCGCTATCACATGGAGATTAAATTTTTCGGCATGTGTGTGTGCACGCCTGTACCCCGACCATGGCAGATAAATTAGACAGTGATAATACAAATAAGTACAACACTACACTTAAGTACTCGGTTTCGAAGGTATATACATGTGGTACTCGGTATCGGTACTCGCTTCAAAACCTGGTATCATACCATCACTAGTATATATTCAAATGTTGTTATTACATTGTGTAGGCTCCAAGGAAGAGGAACTGTCCTTTAAAATTGCTCGCAAATTCGGAAAGTTTGAGTATATTGCCAAAAAAGAGACAAAACCGCTTGTAAAGTTTTCAACAGATCTTCCTGAAGCAGTAGAATTTGGCAAGGATATCAATTTTACTGTGAAGGTATAAATATTGCCCCATGCTCTTAACATGAACATGTCATATACAACTGCACTTAATTACAAATTGAATTTATTTACAGTTTGAGAACCTGACAAAATCCTCACAGAGCATTTTCTTAAGTGCTGTTGGAAAAACTATGCAATACAATGGTCAGTATTTGTTTTTTTGCCTACTGTATATCTATTAATTTAAATTTAATTGGTAATCGTTTTTTGTAGGTTCTATTGTGGCACAAATTATGGACCAGGACTTCACTGCTACATTACCAGCCTCAAAATCACATCAATTCACAATTTCACTGCCAGTTAGCAAGTACTTAGGAAGTGTAAAAGAAAACAACAGTGTCAAATTCTTCTTAATGGGTGGGGTTACCGGCACACAAAGCATTGCCCATCAGGAGGTGGTGGATTTCACTAAGCCTGCATTGAAAATTGAGGTGAATGTAACATAAACTGAACATAAGTTTCAACAAGTTTTAGCTTAACACAAAAGTAGAATTTTGCTGTAATTTCACTGGAAAATGCAGTTTAAAAAATGAAAAATAACATAGGTACACAATTTCACGGCTTTTGGTGTCGAAGCAGCATGCTTAGTTGTACAAATATATTGACTTGTTTGTTTCTTAATGAATCATGTTTAAAGCAGAAGTCCCAATGGGGATCGTTAGATTGCCTATTGAAAATTAATCACTCAGTTATGTTAGGTCTGGGCAGTAGGGTCTTTACACATATTGTATTTAGTCAGTGGCACACTATTTAATTTGTGTATGCCTTTCCATGCAAAGTGGACAATAAATTGCCTAAACTTGGTGTGATTGCCAAAAAAAAACTTTTAACAGTAAACTGTAGACATCATTTTTCACTGTATCCCAACACAATAACTGTCCATAATGCTCAGCTCAATAACATTTTCTGTAACTTACAGGTACCATCTTCAGCCAAGCTGGGTAAACCAGTTAAGGTGAAGGTTTCATTTACAAACCCCTTGTCTATTGCACTGGATGGAGGTGTTTTCACTTTTGAGGGAGCAGGTGTAAAGGATGCTGTCACCAAAACTGTTGGAAAGGTTTGTTTAAGCTTTCAGCCAATGTTAAATTAGAAACAATGTTAGCAATTTTTTATGTTATGTAGGTGAAACCAAAAGGCTTATGCAGTGCAGAAGTGTCTATTCAGCCACGTAAGTTGGGTATCAGAAGGTTGATTGTTGGATTTTCGTCAAAAAATCTTCAGGGAGTACAAGGTTCAACAGAGATTAATGTATCATAAAATGTCCGTCCCAATTTCAGGTTTTGAACTATTTTGCACCAGAATGATTTTAAACAGCATTTAATATCACGCCTGTGTTGTTGCAAAAATATTGCTTCATGTTGAATATGTCTTTCCAATTATTGCATACGCTTGACTTTTATAGAAAACCATGTGCAGTCCAAACATATGCATTTTTTAACTAGACACCCCTCCTGTTTCGATCACTGTACAGCATTAGTTTGATTTTATGCACTATATAGTTTTTAGTAGATCACCATTTAGTTTGCTTTTGCCATGGAAAATCTGTGTAATCGTGCTGTGTTGTTTCGATATTTTACCTTAAATCGTTTGGCTTACTGGAAATTTTAGTCGATTTTAATCGTTACCTTAAACTGCTTGCCTGCGTAGTTGGAAAATAAAATATCATCACTCATTCACACTTCTCTTGTGTATATGTTAATAAAAGCAAGGAAATGAAAACATGTATTACAGCACACAGTATATCAGTGGTTTTAATTTTTCTGATGTGACCCCTAAACACATATGAAACTACCAAAATGTGTTTCTGCCCACATCAAACATTAGCCCCATCATAAGAGTCTCACGATAAGCAGCCCTCTGGTTGAGTAACATTACAATTCTAAATTGAACTATGGCAATTCACTAGTACAGAAAAATCACCTCCAGTACAGATAATTGCATGTTTTATGAAAATACTGTTGTTTCAATACTTAATCCTATATATCAAAACAAAAAATATAAACTTGTTCAAACAACAGGAATTTACAACCTTGATTATCAACCAATAAAAGTTTTTAGTGGTGACTAACCCAAACAGTGCATTTGTCACAGTGCAAGTTCGGACATGGTCAATGTGTATACCTTCCAGTTAAAAAAACTGGTTTACAGTTTATGGAACACCATCAGATCTGACACAACATTTTGAGGGAGGTACATTCCAGTTATATTCATAACCATTAAAAAAGCTGACTTCTTTTTCACATAAATCACCAGTACTTTGCAAGCTTTGGTGCTTTAGGTTCATGTCATCAATGCTTTGTTTGTGACTGATAATAAACTGATTTTTACACCCTCTTGTTTTGTACTCGGTGTCAAATCTAAAGTCATGCACGCGAGTTAACTTTAGTGGTGCAAGCCAAGCACCAAGGGTAACATCTTCACTTAGGTATGTTTGAAACATTCTCCAATTATTTCCAACAAACTTTACCAAATCAAAGGCAATTACATAGCCACCACCCCTTGCATACGGTAAGTAATAGTCACATAATTTCCATTCAGTCTCTTTCCACTGTCCGGATTGCTTTACAGTGGCTTTTCCATAAAAGTAACCCCAGTATAGAGTAGGCACATACTTATACGGATCCATTTTTAGATCCCACTGCACTTTATCAAGGCGAACAAATGTGTCATCATCAACTTTAAGCATGAACGCAAATTTAATATTGTTTTGCAACCATTCACACATAAGACCAAGTTTTGTAGAAAGCTTTTTATATGAGTCTTCCAATTCTTCCAAGAGCAGCAAATCCCCATACTCTTTGTTTTCTGATGAAAGTTTATCTGTTATTGATTGAGGTAAATTTTTTACTCCAATAACAAAGCGATAACGGATTTCCGAATATCCGTCTTGCTTTTCACCAACATGTGCTGCAAGCCAAGTGTTTCTTATCGCATTTCTTCGATCAATGTTGTTTGGTCCCGTCATTACCAACACCATCAAAAATACATCTATTGTGCTTCTTTCGCCATTTTGTGAAATCCAAAGTCTCTTTTCTTTTTCCTCAATTTGTTTTCCCTGATCAAGTCTTGTGAAAAAAGTGTACAACAATAGGAGGACCAACACAGCACACAATGCAGCAGTGGTTGGGTTTCTGCGCAGAAGGTGCACTATTTTTCTTTTTGTTATCATGGTGAAACTGTGAATAGCTTGGTACAATGCTGCAAAACAGATGTTGAAAAATGAGAAACATAATCTTCACTTAAAGTCACAAATTCAAAACACAAAATATCATGTTTGAACATTTATATTGTTTCAAAGCAATTAACAAATATTTACACCATAGATGATAAATTTTTGATACCAAGAGCAATGAAAAGGTACTTTATGACTTAACCAAAAGAATCAAAGTCATAATTCACACTCATTCCAAACTTTGATAACATCCGACAAACTTAAAGCATGCAAGTGGCTTGTAAAAATTGAGAACAGTTCAGACTTTTCTTGGCATGCAAACACTTCATCTGACATGCAGATAAATAAAGAAATACACGATTTTTTAAAACATGCAGTAACCCAATTGTTAAGGAACAACTGATCCCATAGAAACAGTGTGACATTCATTTGAAGGTGGCCCACAAACAGGTGCATTATCCAATCTCTGATGCACAAAACTGGATGAACAGGTTTTGTATTTTCCAACCTACTTTGCAATGATCCTAGACCATCAAAGGATCTCTGTGAAAATTTTTCAGTACCAAGGGCTGCATGCAAGTCACCCGTAGTGGACCGAATACCAAGTGTCCAAAGGTGGTTCTTAAGTTTATCATCAAACAGTTTGTTAACTGCTGCGAGCTGACTCCAAACAGATAATGCAATTTCATTGATTACAGGCCAACCTGGAAGGAGTTCTGTTATCAGTAAGTGAGCCCACATTGCCAAATCATATTCATGTTCCCTACTTGGCATGTCTGTATAAACACTTGCTTGCAGAGGCAATACCCACAGAACATAATAATATTCAAACTTCCGACTGTGAGTGTACAATATGTTAAGAACATGACTTGTCTCAAGCTGTAGATTTATGTTTTGAGAAAACTCCTTCAACCCAACACATGTATTAAAAGCTTCCACCACAGAGGATTTTATAACTTGCTTGAGAGGACTTTTTGTAGGCTGTTGCAGTTTTAGTTCTTGTAAACCAAGCTTAACCTTTTGGGCAAACTGTTTCCTGATCTTCTGTTGCGTCATTTCATCTTCAACTTGAAAGATCCCTGGGCTATCACGGGAATCACCAGTGGACAACTTTTTTGCTTTAAGCAACTGTAAGCGGTACAAGTATTTTCTCAACTGTACAGGTAACACTTTTCCCTTCATTCTTATGATTACTGTCTCAATTTGCTGAGGATCAACCTGGAGTATATTCACAATGATTTCATCTGTGGCATTGACATCTTTTCCCAAATCAAGAAGTGATCCAAAGTCAGCATGTAAGTGCTTTCGTGAACTAGCTTTTCTTTTTTTATCGATATTCAAAGATACAATCGTTGATGTCAAGTCTGTAAAGTCCTGGAATGTTTTGGGGTAAGCAACTTGTTTATCTTGTCTCATTGGACAAGCAGCATCTTTGGCTGCTTTTACTGTGAGTTCCTTAAGAAAAATTTGGACTTCGCGATCAGTTTGCAATCTTCTAAATTCATCATGAGAGTCATTTCTTTGTTTCACAGATTCATACAGGTTGTGACTTTTAATAAAGTCTTTTCCAACAAACTTAGAGACATTAGTAAGTTGTGTATATGTTAGCCCTTCAAGGCGAATTCGTTCTGCCAACCGCTTCGAAATTAGGTCTTTCACCTCATGCCATGGGCTTCCTGGTAAATCAAGTTCTCTCAAGCAATATTCTAACCACGAGCTATCATACATTGCCATGATTGATGAACAGGTTGTTAGCAAAAATTAAGTCTAACTTTTTTGTCCATACTTGGCAGAAATCCATTCAGCATCTTCAATTGCTCTTGTTATTATTTCTTTAATCCTGGTCTGGTCAGTTTCATCTGAATGACTCTTAAACTCTTGTCTAACAAAGTGTCTATAATGCTTCTGTGGGCCCCTTGGCAGTTTGTCACAACATCTCATCAAATACTTATACAGTTGAATTGGTGTTGTAATATTCTTAGCCATGCAAATAGTTATATAAACTATAAAATAAGGTCAAAATTAAATGAAAGTTGTTACACCATGCAAAAACATGTCCATATTCACAACCATGGTCAAAGAAAAAAAATACAACAATGCACAAACCCAAAAATACCATTTCCTAATGTAAAAAAGATAAAACCATATTCACATGTATGTGATCTTCAGAAAAAGTTGACACATGCCGTTTAAAAACAAGCAAACTGGACTAAAACCAACAAAATATAAACACAATGAATTCTTATGAAAACATAACAATGATCAAAGTTTTCACTTTTTAAGCTTTATGACTGACAACTGAAACTAGTTTTTACATTTCGAAATGACCCACCAACAGTGAAAAATGCCCATAGCGCAACTACAACCAAAACAACATGGTCAATTAACACAGCAACAAAACTTGTATTTTGCTGCAGATTAAGGAGGCTCAAACAAGATGTAAACATGTGGCAGAGCAAAACCAAAAATGCCTTATAATATGAGTTATGCTTCAATGCATGAAATGCAATAATATTCCAAAACAGGTGAAGCAAAATAAAACAGTTGGTTAAAAAAGCTGAAATCAGAAAAAAATGTTCAGATTTTCCAACATTCCCTGGACCAATAGAGCTTGACAGTACATTGACAATAGAGAATAGTCCATACATCAGTCCAAATCCGAATCCTGACACATAAGGCAATTTATGTCCCGAAATGGAATGTTTTTCTTCATCTGTGAGAGCTTCATCCAAACCACTTTCTGCTTTATTTAACAGCTTGAACAGGGCAAAGCGAAAAGCCTCTTGAAATATAACACTGAAGACCAAAGAAAAAGCAAGTTCCTGCTTCAATGGGACCACAGCTAACCACAGTAACGCAGAAAACAGCAGGGATAAAAGCCAAAAGAAAGCACCAATCACCAAAAGTATGATCCGGAGTGGATGTTTCATAACAGTAAACACAAATATTGCCATTGAGGGACCAAAAGCAATAAACACACATCCGAAAAACACCATCAAAGTCATGATTATCTCCAATTGATATGCTGGTACACAGAAAATGTAACAAACTTATTTATATTGTTTTCTACTGAACCTCAATGATCTGTAAATAAAATCATCAATTAGGCCACAATTTTCTTACTTCTTGAAATATTTGAAAGGTTGTCTAAAAATAAAAAAGCTGTTGTGGGCGGCTCTGAGTCTGACAGAACAGTGCATACTGCACACAAGCAATAAGGCATATGAACCAATTTGAAATTTATCTCTATCTGCACCAAATGGTAAATAAGTCAAGCTATTACCATTTAATTATTGTTCAGTGGTCAGTAGCCACAACCCAGAACACGAAGTTTGGAAACAGATTAGATAACAGATATGATAGGCACTGAAACAACATCTTGTTCAATGGTGGCGCTAGAGCACGATTGTTGTCCCACAAAACAATGATACTATATGTATAGTATCATTGCACAAAGTGACACCCCACGTCATCTACGACTACGATCCTTTTGATTGTATCTTGTATAATTGACACTGACAGTGGTGTCCCACCTCATTCACCTGCTTTAAATTATAAATTTGAAATTGGCGTGCAACACTACATCAACGCAAAAAAAGAGGTACAACCTTTTTTTAGCAAACTAACTACAAACCCTTGCTCTGTTGTTGTAACATAACGCCCAGCGCCCAAAACTTTAGTGTCGGAACAAAACATTAACATTTATGTTTGTGAAATGCTACTTTATAGCTAAACGATTGTTGTTTTGTCGCATAAGCTTGACTTTCACCGTTCACCATTACTATATACGAGATAATAACTTCCTAAACTTGAGACACTATCCCATATTTCCATGTTGCCTGTGCTCAGTGTACACCAAATTATTTCTATCATAGTCTTTACATACTGAACGTGCTGTGAAGACTATGATCTATGTTGCGAAACAACCTAAATTTTCTGTGCCATTGTTACGTAATAGGCAGCCTATTCCATTTGCGAAATCTTTAAGCCGCACCACAACTGTGGTCTGTGGTAGTGTGGTTTGTGCTCCAGTTTCAGAAAATTTCTATGGGCCCATGGCCTATATGGATACCAGATGTTCAGAACTTCCCGGTTAGGTCCGAAACTTTGGCGTTAAATGCGTGTGTGAATTTTTTTAAAAAGCCGTTTTTATGTCCGAAATTTTTAGCGGAAGTGGGCGAAATTCCTTTTCGTGGAGCAACTCGAAGGTTTGCGCTTTTGCTATGGTAAGGTTGTTTTTTGCGTCTCATAAGATACCGGACCCCTGCTAAAAAGACTGGATCGCCCAAAACTATGTCCATTAGTCTTTGTTGTCAAGCTTTCTGTTTTGTAGCTGAAATGAAGAAAATACACTGTGCTTTTTGCATTATGATAGAAATTACTGTTCGGGTTGGTAGAATTTAATAACATGTCATATAGCGCATAGTTTGGTGTCGCAGTCAAAAAAGTCACAACATATATTAAAACCGTAATTTTGCCCACCAAAACATTAGCCCCCTACCAAACCCAAAGCAGGGGCATGTCTTCAATCACATTTTTAATGCATTACCTACACTGTTTGCTTGAAATTCAAACCAAACTTCCATTACAACACGTTTTATTTAAATGCATTATTGTTTTTCACTTGTCTAATCACGGGAACACAAAATTTGAAGAAAGGGTGTGCAACACAGAAATAAGAAGATAATCACAAATTACAAAAAAATCATATTTACTCAACAGTGCTACATTTAAAAGATTTTCATGGATAAATAAAATCAAATTCACACAATAAATCAAAATACAAAACTATTGCATTCACTTTCAAGCTGCTTGAAGATCACTTTTTACTATAGTGCACATTATCTACAATCCTCAAACGCTTAGCAGCTTGTTCGGCAGTCAAGTCTCTCTGTGATTCAGCCAACATTTCATAGCCGACCATAAACTTTTTTACTGTTGCCGATCGAAGCAGTGGGGGGTAATAATGAGCATGTAGTTGCCAGTGGTTTGCATCTTTATTCTGATCCTCTCCAGTTGGAGCACCATGCCAGCCCATTGAGTATGGGAAGGAAGTTTGAAAAAGGTTGTCATATTTTGTCAACAGCAATTGCATAGCATCAACCAACCCTTCTTTTTCTTGCTTGGAGAGTTCTGTGATTCTTTTTACATGTCGTTTTGGAATAAGAAGTGTTTGAAAGGGCCATGTAGCCCAGAATGGAACAACTGCTAACCAAAAATCATTTTCCACCACAGTTCGCTGTCCAGATTTGGACTCTTTCATCACATAATCTAGCAACATTGGGACACCATGCTTCAAATAGTACTGCCTTTGGGTGTGATCAGCAACTTTTGGGTAATTGGGTAGAAATGAACTTGCCCATATTTGACAGTGAGGGTGTGGATTGGAACAGCCCATAATTGCACCTTTGTTTTCGAAAATTTGTACCCATCTGTATTTGGTACACATTTCCTTAAACAATACAATCCAGGAGTCAATCACTTTCAGTACTTCACTTTTTGACATGACAGGTAGGGTAACGTTTGATAATGGGTGAAAGCACATAACTTTGCACTCGCCAGAAGCCTCAGCCATTTGAAACAAGGGGTCAGTGCTCTCGGGTGGCGATAATGTATCTTTTTCCAATGCAGGAAAGTCATTTGTAAATACATAGGTACTTTCATAATCATCATTTTTAATGCCACTAGATCTCAAATTTCCTGGACACAATGGATTCTTTGGATCATATGGGAGAATAGTTTCTTCCACAGGTTTTTCTATCTGACCAGACCATGGTCTTTTCATTCGATGAGGTGACACAAGAACCCATTCATCTTTCAAAGGGTTGTACCTTCTATGTTGGTGGTTACTGGGATCAAAAGCCATTTTCTAAAATTAGAATGTGTACTGTTAATACTAACACTTCCCAAATAATATACAAAATTAACAAATAAACTTAGAAGTAAAGTATATAGCTTTTTATTGCAAACTTACCGGTTTCGATAATTACTCCCTATAGTGGAAGTGGTCTCATCATTAGGCAACCTTGCTGTTTGTATGATACTGCAACTCATTAATCACAAGTAGGTTAAGTGCAAAGCACACAAACGCATGTTTGTATTTTCACCAACTTGCAACAATGCTGCTGTGTATCAGTGACAAAACTGTTGCTTAAAGGTGGCGACGAAACTAAAACACTAACAAAAATAAAGCTACAATTAGTTTCACATGCCAAATTCGTTATGTTCGGGTTAGTAAGTTTTTACATTAACTTTGTCTTTGATCAGTTTTAAATGATCGTAAAATAAGTTATCTGTGTAAAACTTCTCTCCGCATGAGCAGTCAAGCGTTACTTGACATAACATGGAGTGCATGATAGCGCGTCTTTGCAAGTTTTCAGTGAACTAACCGTTACTTTACGGAAATAGCGTTGGAAAGAACGGTTAAATTTACAGAAAAGTTAAAACAATGAGTAACATCACTCAACCGAACATGGAGGCTCAGATACAAAGCGCTATGCCCCTTCCAGTTATGAAGGTTTGTCTTTTTTTCTGAACATGATTCTTATAGAATTGTCATTAACTGTACTGTACGTGTACATTACTTATTGTGTGTCTGGTTTTGATGTTATGTGTCAAATGTGAGTTTGTTCTGTTCTGCAATCTACACTGTATATGTTTTTGTATTTTTTCGAACTGAGAAAACCAAACCCTATTTTTAGTATGTCAACCAATATACTGATGATGCTGTTAAAAGGAAAGTCACTCCTAAACCTCCTGTTCCCATCAAAGAATCATATCAAATGTTTGGACAAACTTGCCATCAAGATGACATTATTATTCGACCATTAGAGGCACAGGTAGGTCGTTCTATAAACTGTTGACAGATGTGATATTTAAAAGTGTTGTAAAGGGGTTGCTTCGGCTACACCCGGAGCCATACAGCAAGCGTGAAGAATTAAAAAAGATGACTGTTTCTATTTTGTGCAACTTTCTTGACCTTCTGGATATTTTGGTAAAATCAGGAACCACTCCTGGAAGGGATCAAAAAATTGAGGACCTAAATCTCTTATTTATACACATGCACCACTTGATTAATGAATTTAGGTTTGTATTAAAAGTGTGTATTTTCTTTTTGTGATAAGCCTTAATAACCCTGTACAAAAATGCAGTTGTTCTGATTTAGACTAATTTTGTCTTATACGGCTGTAATGTCTGAAATAGTTTTTTCCATATCCTCTGTTATGCAACTTTTAGACATGGATTGGATTTCTTGATTTAGTTATTACTACTTTTTCTATATAGACCTCACCAAGCAAGGGAGACACTTAAAGTAATGATGAACATGCAAAAGAAACAAATGGTGGATGCTGGAGAAAAGTTGTGTAAACACATTGAAAAGGCTTCCGAAATTTTAAGGCAATGTTCTGAAGACTTAGTACATGTACTGCTTAAGCCTTCTGTAAGTTTTTTCAATTAGCTTTTTATTCACTGCATTGTGCTACATTTTGTTCAAAGTAATAATTTAAGCTATATATATATATATATATATATATATATATATATAAACACTTTAACTTTAAGAACAATGCAAGCACAGTAGGAAGTGTTGAAGACACTCCAATGGAAATTGACAACCTTCTTGCCTCATCATTGCCAGTCATGGGAAAAGATGGAACAGGCAATGCTGCAAGACATACCAACCATGTTGACTCCAATCAAGATGATAAGGATGTGATAATGTGTAACATGGTTGATGGAATCAATGACTGATGGCAATGTACATTTTGTTCCCTGTTTTTTTACCAATCACAAAGGTGTTACATCCTAACTGGTCTGTGCCGTGGTAAGTAGGCACCTGCTACTGTATCAGAGCCAAGGGGAAGAAGTTTTTCAACATTGGCTGTAACTTCTGCTTTGGAATTCTGAATGGAAAGTCTGGTACAAAATACCTAAACGTTTCCCCAAAAGCATGTTTACTTGTATGAACAAAACAAGAAATTTAAAGCAAGTTTCATCTGAGAGTTTTATATTGCAGCAGTGTGTGAGATGTGCATGGAAATTAGTCATCACACATTACTAATAGCTACTGAACATAATAACAGTGTATATTCTATTAAAAATACGGTGTCAGAATACAAAGTTGGCCAACAAAAAGAAATGCCAAAACAGTACAGATCCAAACAACGTTATGTTTTTAGTTGTGGGGACAAGCAGTAGTTGGATTCAGCCAGTTCGACCCGGTTCTATAGAACAGGTCTCACGAACTTTTATGAGATCAGCGAACCGGTTCGCATTACTGGTTACTGTGAATGTACTTTTCGGGGACAAGTGATAACAATTACTATGCAGGAGGTCCAAAAGTAACCTCAAGTTATAATTTTAACAGAAAAGATCGATTCAAACATTATATGTATCTAGTCAACAGTTTTCATCTATTGTTTGACACTTAAACCGGATACTAGGGATGGGCCGAGCCGAGCCAGAACCCGAGTACTCGGTACCGAGCATCGCTGTTTTTAATGCTCGGTGCTCGGCGGAGCAGTTACAAAAACTGACCCGAGCGTTAAATTTGCATATTCATGCCCTGCTAACATACGAAACTAGCGTTCTAAAGGGTGTCTATGAACAAAAACGAATGATTTTTCAAATGTATTAGATTGTGGGAAAACGCGTACTTAAAGGGCATGTACAGCTTAATAAAACACCGCCGGTGACGTAAGAGACCTTGTAGAGCTAAAACGTAGAAAGGGGATTTTTTGTGACGTCATAATGCACCGAGCATTAAAGTGAGATGCTCGGTGCTCGACCAAACAGAACATTTGCAATTTTGGCACATCCCTACCGGATACCACGATTTTCCTGTCATACATAAAATTATACGCATTCGCTAAAATAAGTTTAATCTCATGTTTTTGGTATAAAAAGGTGCAGCATGATACGTGTTGACGGTTTGTCTATTTGCTTCGGATATTCTCCACGTCCTTGTCCTTTCCTTGTTCTGCACAAAAACACAAACAAAAAATTCTAACGTAATATATATGTCCACAGTTCCACATTTCTATGGTGGTGTTGACTAGGATTGGGTGATTTTATTCACAGTTAAGCGACTGGGCTATCAAGACAGTGTAAACATTAAACCCATTCATTGTTACTGTACACTTTACTGACCCATCACTTTAGAATAGCGGAGAAAGCTGTCAATCACTTTTTTGTTGGTCTGTTCATTAAGCAACTTGAGCAGATCCGGTTGGCTGTATCGGTTGCGAAATTCTGTTTCATAAGACGTCTTGCCTTTGATCAACTCCTGGTTTTTCACGTGGTCCTTAGTAACGGTTGGTACTGAAAATAGAAATTGATATATATGAGCATGTTTCGAAACGTTAAAAGCGAGTGTTGCGTACCAGCACCAAGCGCTGCTATTCCTTTATTCTTGTTGCATCCATATCGAGAAGTGTTGCCTGCAAGTTCGGGTTGTTGTTCAGGTTTGGTATATGAATGTCGCACAGTTGTGTGCTTTGGTCTGTGAACCTGGGTTCGCCAATCATCCGGGGCATCAATCGCATCTTTAACCTGGTACCCTGATAAGATTTTAAGCGCAATGTAAAATGCAGCAATATTTTCTTCAATTAAGGTATTCATTAGTCCCCCCAAAATACACGTTGTAACCGCGGTGTTTGTGTACGAGAGACTAATGTGCATGTGCGAGACAGTTTTGGTTGTCTATTCTATGATATCTAGATCTCACCGATATAATAAATACAAAATGCTATATTCAACAATATATCAGCTTCAAAGCAACCATAAAAAGTCATGCGTAATTGTCTATTTCGAAACTTTGATATTCTCATATCGGTGGCATATCGGCCAACCCTCTCGTCGGATTTGTTGTGCACTAAGATAGAACTATGCATGCTAACAAAAAGTAAAACTCTTTTGCTATTACAGTACTGGACTGCAATTTTAAACCTTGAAACATTCGCCAAATACAATCAAGCTAACTTAAAATTACCTTGCGGAATTCCAAGATAATCGTTCTGATAAGTCGACTTTAGTTGATCTTTTAGTATCTGATCCATGACCCCGCCCGACAGCTCTCTGTAGCCAAGATGTTTGGCAGGAGCAGTCATCATACCTTCTGCTGTCTTGTTTGGAAGTCGCCATATCATGAAGGACTAAAATACAGTATGACAGCACTGTATAATATACAGCTTATGAAATACCTACTTCATATTACTTTGTATGTTGTCACAAACACAAGAACAATGCAATGTCGTTGATGAAAAACGAAGTGACCTTCGGTGAGAAATTAAGGAGATGTTGTTGCCAAATAATTTAATCAGTTGTTAGAAAAAATCGCGTTGATTGATATGGCGTACTAAGAGCAAATTTGAGGCACACGCGAAAATTAAAGTACCCATGTCAGTCCCAGCCAGCCACATTGTTCGCAAGCTGGTCTGCTCATATCGATTACACAACATGGCGAATTTGTAACCCAAGAGGTTTTTTAACCTGAACAAATTCACAAGTAACATTCGAGGGTAGTTAAATTTGTCGTGTAGGTTGATTCCTGGTAAAGTAGCTTCATTTTTAATTACCACCTCACAACACAGGCAATGTGATATGGAACGGCGCCAATGTTAGCCTTTGTGTCCCCAACATTACTAATTCGAGTTCAATAACCAGGCAAACAAACGCTGTATTGACACAATCACTGCAAAGTACATATACTTACCTCGTGTGGATGCGGATTGTTTTTCCTGTTTCCTGACGACGTGCCTGATCTGATTGGGTCGATCCTTGGTGCCGACTTCCAGGCGAATTCGTCCTCACATGTCGTTTCACCCACAGGGTCAGATATGTTATAGGGGGCTGTAAAACCTTTCGATGACATGGGCCTTGTCGCTTCAGCGTAAAGGCCAGTAGGGTAGCCTGGGAACTCCAGCTCATGTGTTGTCAAGTAGGGGTCGGTTGCTCTTCGTCTCCCTTTGAAGAAACATTTGCAAATGCATGTTGCTAATAAATGATGTAAAAAAGAACATTGTATCGACACAGGTTTTAAGCAGAAATATATCTGTTTCTGATATCAATACTTGTTGTAAAAATACTCAAAACATGTAGCCTATTGTATTGGGAACTTGGCACACAAAAGTCATCAAAACAAACCTATATCTGCCATTGCTGATTTTGGTCTCGGGCAAGTTTTGTATTCTTTGGATCTCTCTGTTACGACCGGTTGTCGGGAGGAACTGGGCCTTGCTGTTTTTGGTCGTGACAAGCGGTTAATGGAATCCACTTGGCGTTGGTATGCTGTTGTATACGCTGCTGGGCTGTGTTGAGGTTTTGACGTTGGCTGATTGGCTTGTCGTTTTGTTTCGTTATATCGACTAGCCGCAGATTTGCGAGACAGTCCTTGGGCAGTTCTGGGCCGTGTTGGGGTCTTTTGATCTTTTTGAATTTCGAACTTTGCCAGCAACTTAATGCAGTGCTCCTTGTCTTGTTGGTTCTTTGCTCTGGGGTAATACCACCTGAGGGTTTCAGCGAATTTTGGTTTGAGGACGCCCCCGGTTTCACAATGCAGCTGAAAATAGGGTTATTACAGCACAATAAACACAACAAATTACATTGATATACTGTTCACCAACCAAAACTAATAGAGTATTATGACGTCACCATTCGCATTGTCACGTACATTTTAGGTTTCAAGATCTTAAAAACGAGTGAAATTATTGCTTTTCTCGACATTGTTTGATCGAATAGTATACCTTGGGTGAGCTTTCTATCCAAGCAGGTGTGGGACTGGGCTGACCCCAGTGGCCCCAGGGAGTTTCCACAACGCTCGGCATTCTTAAGCAACTCGGTGTAACTAATGTAGAACTATATCGCTTGCTGATATACTAACGCTAGTTGTAAACTGGTAGTGCGGTATGAACCTTCCCTCTATTTGGGCTATGCCGCCATACGGATTTTTTGCTGAGTGACGATGCTTTTGTAAATATCAGCGACTTTCTCTCCCTCGGCTTTCCGGTAATGAATTCTTTATCGTGTTAACAACCGGGCTGGTCGGTGGCATTCCGCCTCTGTTGCCTTTGCCACTGAGTGTTTGCTTTGTAAACGCGATCCAAAGAAACCACGTTGTACGTCAAAGAACCCTCGTTCTACAAGGCGGCGAGCTTCATTGTGACGTAACAATGATATGACGATCGCGTTCCAAACGGCTGAGCACTCTCGAGCCGCGTAACTAAGCGAAGCTCTTGACAGTTGCCACGGCTGCAACAGCGCCACCGCTGGATGGTTATTCAAGCAGAACAAACGAGAAACTGACTTAATTTGGTGGCGTTAATTATTACCTGTAATAATCTATTGTTTTAGTATATTAACTGCATTTTTTGAGGGACAATTCTACGATTAGTAGATTCATTGTTAGAAAATTGGGGGTGTTTTTTGAACCTAACGTGGGTTAAACTTAAAACCTTTATTTATAGATGGTCAAAATGGGTAGATTAATTATACAAATATATGTGGATTACTGTAAAGGTGACGGACGTGATGTGTGTATGGAATTTCCAACTAATACTTTCGACTGAGTATTTAATAGGCTTTTAAATACGGGAGGGTTCGCTTCTTTGTTTCCCGCAACTGCTCGTGTGACCGGTTATTTGCATCTGAACCCAATAATACACAAAGTTCATAGCACTGACATTCAAGCAAAAACCTTGTCAATTGTCATCATCAAAAGGTTTGGTCAGTATCGGTGATGACTATTCCCAGCCGTGGGAATAATGCTTGAAGAAATTAGTCTGCGGGCGCCAATGAGCGGTTTTCAATCGCGAATTCCATGTCATTTGTGGCCGACAGGGCTGGTTATTATAGGTGCATGGCACCGCGGCTTGCTTGTAGCTCAATAAACAATCACTGTTATTAGCGAGGAAAGTTCTCGAGAAAATTGACGTTAACTAGATTAGAAATTATCGATATTCACATGGCTAATTGCTCGTTTGGCAAAACGTTGCCTACCGCCAGTTGTCTTTGTTTTTGACAAATGTGACGTGGACATCGTGATTGACTCGACCCTACAGATAAATTTTCACACGCCACTACGTAGCAGATGAATATTTGACCGTTAAAGATATTTATAGTTGGAACCCTTACGAGGAGTATTTCTTTTTCATAACCCCGGGTTGAGCGTGTGGCGTGTGACTCTGTAAAGCCTTTGTCAGTGAACTTGGGGAAACCAAACAACATTCAAATGATGTAATAATCAGACATGGGGCCATTCGTATTCGTCATTTGTATTCGAATGCATTCGAATACAGGTTTTGCCACCTTCGTGCTGTATTCGAATGATTTTGGATTTCGTTCGATAGTGCATGAACACAATTCAAATAGTTGAAGTTAACTTTTGAACCAACAATTCATGAATACAAAAACTTGAGTAAATTTATTCGAATACGAATTGTTGTAGGTTTTTGCCAACCTAAGAATTTGCAAATTCGAATACAT
This sequence comes from Phallusia mammillata, assembly GCF_965637545.1. NCBI lineage: Eukaryota > Metazoa > Chordata > Ascidiacea > Phlebobranchia > Ascidiidae > Phallusia > Phallusia mammillata. Next base: position 8,456,687 of record NC_137258.1, read on the forward strand.
GAGATTTTTTACGAATACAATTCGAATTGTTGTCGGCCTTTGGCAAGGTAACAATTCGTAAAATCGAATACATGACTACATTAGTACGAATACCATTCGAATCGTTGTCAGCCTGTGGCTACATAACAATTCGCAAAATCGAATACATGACTACATTTTTACGAATACAATTCGAATTGTTGTCAGCCATTGGCAACGTAAGATACGTAAAATCGAATACATGACTACATTTTTACGAATACAATTCGAATTGTCGATTACCTCCAGACTAGAAACAGTCGGGAATATTTTGCTACATATTTTTGCCAAATAGATTCGAATACAATTCAAATTGGCAGTGAATGTGACCTGATTTGACAAGTTTTTGTTTATGTTACGAAACAATGACATATAGAAGTTTAATTGTGATGTTACATAAATGGAATTGTGTTACAAAGCTTGCATTGGGTTGTTCTCAGCACATGACAGGTGCTATAGCGTGTTCATGAAGCAAACATTTCATGTAAATTTGGTGAAATTTTTATAACGGAGACTTAAATCAGTCAAGCTAATGTGGCAAAAAAGCTCGTTTGTTTACATTTTTACTAACAAATTTGCAATTCATAAACCCATGTTACTTTTTGATCGAAAACCTTTTAAGTTTCGGGGCATTTTATTTCTTTTATTTTCCGCAACTACAAATATCCGAATCGGTGCATTCGAATTGTTTGCTTCTTACAACAACTGAACAATTCGTGAATACAAATAACTACAACTATTAATTCGAATACAATTCGGATTGCTTCATCTCAAAAAGTACGAAGTATTCATGAATACGAATACATGCCTTGGTTTATTCGAATAGTATTCGAATTACTTGTCATTGTAGTTTGGTCAACAATTCATGAATACAAATACTTGACTCGTTTTATTCGAATACCATTCGAATTGCTGTCACTCAAAAATTACCAAAGTATTCATGAATTCGAATACAATCTTGCAGGTATTCGTAAGTATTCGAATACAGGACGCGTGTATTCGACCCCATGTCTGGATAATATTTCCGGTACGTTTTGCCTGAGGTTGTTTGGTTGTCGAAGTTTCACTAACTTGTATAACGTACGTTGATGCTATATTCAAAAACTTTCATTTCGTCTCAGGTTTGCTTTTGTGCACGCCTTTTTGTTGCTTTGGATTTTTAGTGTTTGTTTCAGTTGTCGTAAAGTACCGACCTCTCCCTGGTGTTTCCGCGACCCAATCTTTTGTAAAACTATCATACACTGTCGATAATGAAGTACTGTTGCCTTTCGTACTGGTTGTCAGCGAATAAATTGCCGCTTGTGATTCCGGTCTAAAACCTGGTCATGGCAAAATGATACCCGATTATGACGCATTTTGCGGTGGCGCTTGGCCGTGACAGAATGCAAATGGACGGAACAAGATGCGAACTTTGTGGTCTTATAGTCCTGAGCATCTTGGCACCGTCTGGTCAAACCGACAATCGTAAGTAGTTGCGTATCTGCGGCTGAATGAGACCAATGTTACATTGTAAAATCCATATCGAAGCATTTTGGGAGCAATATTTCTTGTACTTCCTAACCTTACTTTCATGTTTTAAATTTAAACTTGAACTTATGGTACGCGTAATTGTGCTTCAATTAGGTTTTCCGGTACCTGTCACAGCTCCTCTATTTTTGTATCGCTTTCCTCAACATTTTGTGGCAACGAACATAATATGTCACTTATACTCCATAAACGAAACTTTCAATGTAATAAATTCAAAACGCGTTTAATTTTCGATTCTTTCAAAATTTTATTCTGGAAGAATGAAATGCGTATGAAATGTTTAAATGCGATTAATGAAACCGTTTTAAGTAGCCTTGTGGCCAGGTGTCTAGACCACTGGTCTCAAACAGCAGTTTTACTTTATCGTCCACTTTCATCGTGTAGTAGTGAATTTAGTAGATTTATGCAGTGAAATGCCATAGGCGGTACTCGTATGGTGTCAGTTTCCTCGCATGGGTCCTCTGGACTTTGCTACACTGTGCGGGCTAATTGCTGCGTCACTGTGTTTGTTTATTTGACAAATCGCGGCAAACACCGGATTATTGGTAATCCGCCACCTCTTACCTGTTAGTTAGCTGAGATTAAGACAGCCGAGGTCCTGTTCTCGTTGTCGTCGGCAACGCCAAGTTCAGCAGGAATTTGTGATTAAAACAAAGCCTCTTTGTCTAAGCCGCCCTGAAATGACCAATTACAGCGCGTTTATAGTTGCTTATCCTTGTGTACGCAACCGTACCATCGGCGCTGTTATGTTACACATTGATTCGACTCGGACATAATTATTTAATAACACAGCAATTAAGTGCGCGCACAAGCGCTCTTTGGTGAATGGCACTCAATAATCAGCGGTTCTCCAACACGTCCGATCCGCTCATCAACACGATTTATTAAATTAGTTTTGACATTTTCGGCCGCAAATACATAACAAGCTGCAGCTTTCGTTCTGACGTATTATACCGAAACAGCGGTAAGCTGGTGCTTTACGCTCTCGAAATTGAAACGCGATTGAATTTCTATCCAAAATCACCATACTAGCAGCAATTGTTTACTAATGGTTTCAATACCCCATCCGTTATCTTTATCCTTCGCCTTAGTAGAATTGCATAGGCCTAAACTGGGCTTTCGACCAAAACCCTGCACTATACTGCTGTGGTCCAACGTGCCAAGCCCAACTTTACACTGCAAGATAGTCGCTATGACGACGAAAGCTGTGTCACAGCTAATAGCATTCCATTCACTATTTGTTTGCTCAGATTCATCCGTATGCTCTTCAATTTTTCTGCCCATTGTGCTGCCCCCGCCCTTCATTATTTACGCCAGGATGACCGTGCCAGTTATCTCATTAAACCTTGTTTAGCTCATAGTTCGCTCATGTATATTACAATGCGGTCATAGAGTGGCAAACTTGAATGTACGTCTTCTTATCTAATGATGCTCCTTGTAATACGTTTTCAGTTCTGTTACGTGCTCTTTCCATTGACCATTATCTAACAAATTCGCCACACTAGGGTTTGCAGAAACGATATTACCCCAGCCTGTCAATTACGACCCTGGAATGAGCAATAAACCGAGGAAACAACATTTCACGCTGTGTTCGCGCTCGTAACATCATTCGTTCATCGGCAAATAGTCCAGCTGGTTGTCGATCTCTCTGTCTCTTCATTAAACATGCTCAATAACGCCGTTCGCCAGTAAAAGTCTCCAACATGTTTTATGAATCCCCTGCTGTGTTTGTGTATGTGCAAATGACTTTGACTTATTGAACGGAAAAGCGCAAACAAGTGTTTACTGAGGTTTTAAGTGGTGTTTGGGGAAGTTGTTAAATCCTCTATTTACACAGACGAATGAGCCAAACGAAGTTTAGGAACAGCATTTTAATAAACTTTAAAATCTTGTTACTTGCACATATGCTCCTGGCTAAAAAGCCTGTATTCCGAGCAGTTTTGTGTTGATACGAATTACTATTCCGATATAATTGATGCACCTGGTTGGGTTGTTTCAAATTAAGAATTACCTTTTAATCCATACTTTAGCGGTTATAAAATAGACTTGAACGAAAAACGATACATGTGACAGCTAATACAGCACTAAATGTTTTGTAGGTAGGCAATATAGGGTAAAATTAGCGCGTATGTTGTAAATGTGGCCAATTAATCTAACCCATATGTCAATTAAACTACTTATTAATTAAAGTCCACTGGAAAAAGATTTGCACACGACATAAAGGAGTTCAACTACTGGAAAGGGCTGTATTTCTCTAGAGGGAAACCTAAATAGTCACATGTATTAAATTGAAGTTGTTTTACGGTCGAACAGCAGACGAACAAACTATGGACACTTTTTTGTTATCGATAAGGTGTCATTAACTTCCACAAGCGGGCGCTGTTGAGCGAAACACGCAATTTACGCGTCTGCTTGTCGCCATAGCTTAGTGAAGACAAATGCAAGTGTTCGCAACTAGCAATCTGGATTCGCGTTTCGCAATTTTTGAGTCATGTGCAAGTCGCCATGGCGCTGCCGCTGCCAGGAAGTCGTGCTCTTCACGTGTCAATTTGTTGTGAGGTATTTTTGTTAGATGACACGCCGCACTGCCTGTTTAATTGCACGTGGACGCAGTGTCGATGACACGTAAAGGCACAGATGCCACTGGGGATTTGTATTGGGCACGGTGTCAATCGGTGGACAGGAACTTGCACCGATCGTTAATTGAAATGAATTGGCGCTTGCACGATGCGAACCGGCTAGCTGGACTATACGTAATTTTTGCCTTTGCCACTAATTAGAGCAAATTATCCCCACAACATCCTTGATTGAAGCTCTTCGAAGTTTTTGAAAGAGGTCACTGCAGGAATTTATGGACTGACTCTTATGGCTGCCTCGTTGGGTGGTCTCGGACTTTTTGTTTTAGACCAACCGTTTTGTACAAAAAAGGAATGATATATTTTGCATGACGGTTTGCTTCTCCTTTTACGAGTCTACAAAACCTTTCTTCGATATCTAACCATAGCCACAAATATATACCACTTGGTGCCGTGGTGGCACATCTCAACAATTTCCCGATTTTCACCATTTTTCTCTAAACCACATATCGCCCACTGAGTTACATACCAGCACGTATAAAGCAACACGTGAGAGAATCATAAATATTAATCCAGCAATTAGAGGGCGTGATTTGTTGCATGCAGTTTTACTTGCTCTTGTCGGAAAGCTAAATGTTGCCCACGCAAAATTTGAACATTTTGCTTTCGTGACTGCAGTCCGGTTCATTAACGTTGACAAACTTTGCAAAAGCCGTTTCCCAGGGTATAACCCTCGCCATTGCTAGCGAGTATGATAAACGTCGTATCACGATGTTCACTGTTTTTGCGATTGGATTATCTGAGGTGCGGATGCGGAACGAAGCGTTGTGAGTTTGCGCATGGATTCCTTATAGCGTCTGCACGCATCTAATTGGTGGCGAAGTGCTTGCAAGTAAACAGTGCGATGTTTGCTTGGAAGGAGGCAAGTTCGAGGCTTGACATTTATGCAACGTGGCGACAAGTGGTTGGGCTGTCACGCGAAGGGCGTCAGCTGCCCTTTAGGTTCAGCATTATTTGGTTAAGCTTCCGCTTTTTGATAACATACTTTCGACCGAATGTGGATGATATTGATTAATGTTTCCACAAAATGTTGTCGTTGTATTTGTTGCAAACAATACGAAGTCCACATGCTGAAGGGATTTCTCCTGCGATAGACTGTGTGGAAGTCAAATTAAATTTTAACACAACAATGGCTAGAAATATTTTTCTATTAATATTTTCAATGAGTTTGCGGTTCCAAAAATTTGTTCGACGACAATTGAGCACTTTACTTTTAAGCTCGTGGATATTACGTTTTATAAAAGGCTATAATTTCAGGCTGTATTTACTTTCAAATGGCAGATGAACTCTAAAGGAGATGATACTTTACATATCATTAGATAAACAGACGTTTCTCCTTGGAAAACCTCGACGCTTGAAGGCAAGACAGCTTATATGCCGGGATTGATGTGGTCGGGTTTGTCTATTCTATATCAAACTTATGTACAAAATACATAGCCCGTTGATATAAATTGTCGCAGTCCTGCACGCGGGGGATGTTTGGATTTCTGTTTGCGCCATTGAGTGGTTAAATCAGCGGAGGTTACGACTTCAAGCACTTCCGTCCACCGCGGTCTTATCTCCGCACTGTCGATTAGTGACTTCATTAAAAACGCGCCGCGACTTTGAAGTGAGACTGGCAATTGTTGATTCCCAACTGAACGCAAACACACCCGAGCTCTCGACAGTTTCTCGGGACGCACAAGGCATAGGAAGCAGCGTGTTTGCACTCTGATACCTGCCTTGGTGTTTCATGCTAGAGTAATGCCGATTTCATGCCAGCTCACGTCACAACTGCCCGTGCCTTGTTTGTTTTTGGTCACCTGGCGAAACATTGTCGTAAAATCGACACCTCATAGTGTTTGACTTAGCGTTACACATTAAGGGCAAAGATCCGATCAGGAAAAGTGCTGGCGAAATTCCGAGAATTAAGAGGAATTATTGTTTTGCTTTTCAAGCAAATCCTGTACAATTTTTGTATATTGACGATCAAACTTATTATTACTTATTTTATTCACAAAAAAAAACTTTTCTGTTTTAAACTTTGAGCAGAAAAAAAAATTTCCGTTGAGTTTTTGACAATTTCATTACTAAAGCAGATATTACGATATTACAAAACTAAAAGAATGCAAACATTATAAACAAGCCACAGTATAACCACACGAGAAAACCATATACAATATCCTGAGTCATTTTAATGCACAAACTTGCTTGTGCTAAAAAAACTTTTCTCTTTTCCCATACTTGCACAATAATTTAAAAAGATTGCGAAAAACTAATAAAGATAAAATGATGCTTTATCGAAAAAGCATGTCTTGTGACATCCCCAATCTATTGAAAAGAATCATGCATGACAGCGTGGGTACATGAGGCCATACAGAATCCGAGTATTTTCTCCCTTGCGACAAATCTTCCTTTTCTTACCGACATCTGACAAGCGATGCTTTTTGATATCTTACGGATGGTTGCATGGCCGCACTTTTCCGGTCATAGGGAGAAAGTAGGTGTGCCATTGTTTCTAACGGGAAGTTTCTCCTAAGGACCTGGGTCCAGTCGGTCCTCTTACTTTCTTTGTGATCTGGGGCTTATCCCGCACTTGTAAACACGGTTTTACGATGGAGAATGGGGGTCATGGTCACAACGGTGTATTGTGTGGGCCTTTCTAAAAATATAGGTATATGATCACGTTATATCGCAACTGATCATTCGGTAATTCTAGTAAAGAAATTGAATAGAGTTCAATTTTATCAGTGTCCCACGCAGTATGTGTTTTAAATACAACGAGGGTAGGGCATGTTCGGTGTAAGCACACAGTTATTTTTGTTCTTTACAAAAATGTACAAAGAAGCGGGTTATAATTTTAAGAAAGTATCTGGATTAAACGATATATAGTTTTAAACTGTATTTTTTTAATTTTCTGTACATGTCCGTTTTAATTGGTTTGAAAATAAAACGTACATTTACCTTGAAATACCTAAAAAAAATTATCTTTTATTACACATAGGCCTACGTACGCTTGTTTCATTGTGATTTTTTTGTCTCACCAAATTGCCTTTCGACCGCGTTCAGCTGATGAAAGGTTTGTGTCGAGTTTATGCAACGCATGATGGAAAACGAAAACTTTCCCGCACTTCATACAAAAAGAATCTTTAAAAGACTGCTTTCGTGCGGAGCTTGCACCGTTCTACGTGTGCGGTCGTTACAGTTTGGGATTATTTTTTAGGTTTTTTGACGTCGTGGGTGTTAGTAACCACGAAATAGGTTATAGTGCGACATCAGTAATGTGACCCAAAAGCACTTGGTTACAAAACTTGATCATTGGCTCGCGATGGTTTTCCGATGTCAATCAAATGTTTTTCGAAAAAACCCTTTTAACAAAGTGGAAAAATAGGGTGAAAAGATAAAATGCGATATTTTACCTGTGTCTTATTGAAATTTGAAAAATATTTGTAACACTTTTAACAAAATGTGTAATCACAGATTAAAATTTAGCTTTTTGCTTTATCTAATATTTTTCAACAAAACTTTTTTTGCCACAACTGTTGTCACAAAGCTTGTTAGTACACTTTTGTAAATCTAACAAACGCTCTTTATCTTGCTTTTAGTCATATAGTGAAAAAGTGCCACTTTTAACGTATGCAGAGACAAGGCAAATCTGGGTAAGAAGTTAACGCTCTTCTCCTCATCCCCCAGTTTTCGTTTGGGGTGATTATGCGTCCGTGATCAAGCACCCCGCACCGGCGCTAAATAGCCAATTAATTGCCTCCCAGGTTGCCCCAAAAATAGACCAAGCGAACTCCGCACAATGGACTGGCAAGCAAACTGGGCAAATACGTTTTCGTTCAAATATTGACTCGCATATATCAGCCGAGTCATGTCGGATTGCGTGACAAGTGTGCACGGGCAGCTTAAGCCAGCAAACAAGAAACGCGTTCACGCAATCGAATGAAACGCCCCTACAAAAACGCGTTGGGTAAACGAAGGTTAAACGAGAGCATTACAAGGGGTCGCGTGAACATCTAAAAAATTGCGCAACGTATCCTTCGAAACTTACCGTTACCGACGGCGTAGGAAATGCTAAAATAGTATGACGCTTCTCACGCACTATCCACGTCCAAACGCTTCGTTGCGGTCTTAAATAAAACCAAGCGTGCGGATACAGGATGAAGTTGCTCACCCATTATCATGGGGTTTCTGATATACCGTTCTCCTAACATCTGATAAATTGCCATGGAATTTATGTCTCAATGCTATTTGGGTTTGCATGTGTTGAAAGGAATTGTGGGTGACTTCTATTCGCTTTCGATGGAGCGTACAGGCACGGACAGCCAAGGAGAAACTGATCTAATGGAATAGTTTTAAACGTTTTCCTGACACAGTAACGTTTTGTGAATTTCTTCACCCACAAGCTGAGAAATGTGAAATTATTGGCCGACAAGCCGACTTTTCTCAATTTATGTAGGCCCAAATTCTGGTGGAAATTTTGCTCTGAGTTTTGTTTTAAACTTACGGCGCCAGAATACACTTAAAGTCAATTAAATTGACGTATATTTCAGTCTTTTAACGCATTTCATTCTTAATGCTCTCAATAATATCCTCGGGGCAGATGAAGGAAAAAACTATTTCATCCATAGGATATATTGCCTGCTGGATTCGTGACAATACGTGACAGAGTTCCATTAACAAACACGCAAGTTTGCGGACAGCGCGTGGCCTTTCTCACCTCTTCCACTTTTAACAGTTCCAACGAGGTTCAGCAAACTGTGGAATTGTGAAAGAAGTCGTGGCAACGTCTATTTGCTAGGACGTGAGCCTGTTTGTCTAACAACAGACTTTCGACCTTGAAAGGGTCACGTTGTCGCTAAACGTAGCAATTCAATAACAAGGTTCGTCTTTCTATGAGGTTTGAACTGTTTTTGTTCAGATTCGAGTCTTCGAAAAAACTTTCCCTGACGTATATATGCCGTTGCATTGGCTTTCCCTAAATATACTGCGGTGTTTGCTTTGTTGTTTAAAGGTAACTAATTTGTCTGATCTATCTCGTTTTTACGTATCAGTTTGAAACGGGCGCCTTATAATTGGTCCTAGATGCGCAAAGTCGAATATCATTCCCATTTTTGTACAGGAATAACAGCACGAAGCACGTTTATCCCCACAGTCCGGTTTCGCCCCTTCTCACCGCTGCTAATCGCCACCGTTTCATCTTTAGGGGTCATCAGCGTTATTTTTACGCGGCAGCCTGCAACCACCCTGAAGCTGAAATTCCTGTTACGTCATAGGATGTCTACCCCAGGAATTACCTTCTTGTGTTACAGCCATCTGATTTCAGTCGGGTCCCAATTTAGGGTTTTTGCGTCGCATATCGTGGTTTGCGCCAGAGAGTGTGGCGTCCATGTCACTGGGTGGGACTGCCATCAGATGCGTGGGTTGACCGTTACGTCGCCGATCGACGCACCAATCTTATATATAGGCGTTCCTTTTTCGTACACAAACAAATATACGGAAACACGTCACTTGAGCGTAACTTTAACGGACCTTAACCTTTACCTAAATGACATGTCGCGCGTATTATGGACTGGTCGGTTGGAATTGCGGATTAATGCGATTTGGATGTATCGATAATTGCAAAACAGAGTTATCCATTTTTTCTCATGCACCGGGCGGTTTTTATGATCTCCGAGAAGGTTTTAGAAAAAATCTTATAGCAATGAAAAATAAATGTGTACTGGTGATGAATCCCATATTTAAACAAAAGTTGTTCCCATATATATATCCTTTTTTATGTGGTAAAATTTAAAGGCAAACTCTATTTTCGCGATTCGACCTTTGGCCCACATACGACGATGACGTCTGCGATTTACCTTGTTGCCAACGTTACAAGCCCCAAGTGGTTCCATGACTCCGCAGATTCCGGATTCAAGATTAACCATCCGCACGACGATAGTAAATAGTCACGCTCGGCGCGGGCAAATATTGGAGGTGCTTACAAACGGACGGACGGCGATTGAGTGATCACGTGAGCGTGATGCGTCGAGTGTTTGTCGCCTGCGACCAATCACCCGCACTTCGCCCACGCTGTGTACGCACCGACAAAAGAACTCCGTGTTTGACTTCGGCTCCGGGACAAAAGCGGGCGGCACTGGACGACGTCGCCATGGCAACGTCAGAAGTTTGTGCCTAGAAATCACGCGACGCAATCTCGACACTGCAAAGCGTAGAAGCATCATCAAATACCAACAGGTTTGGAGACATGTATCTTTACCTGTTTAGGCAACGTAAATGACCTATAATAGCCAAGCTGAGCAAAATTATGTTGTTGTGTTGCTCCAGACACCTTTTTGCGTCAACGAGTTACGCCGTTTCAATGAATCATAAATTTTAACGAGGTTACAAAAACATGACATCAAACAAATACTTTTATCGTGCGTCGGTTGCTAAAGCGAGTTGTTAAGGTTGGTGTGAGTGCAAAGCAATTTTACGAATCCAGCATCCAAAACAAGTGGTTATTAGTAAAATGAATCTGATGGACTGTTTGCAATTTATCACCAGTTAATTCTACCGTAAAAAGTACACTTTTTTAAACTATCTCTTCGGAGGTTCACTAATCAAGGTGAGCTCTGAATAATGCGTTGCATTGACGTCTAATTTGGTTTGTCTCGGTGGACTATAATTATTGCTTATATAAGCAGAATTGTTGGCCACTTACTTGGTTTTAAAATAGACAATATCACAAGATACGCGCCTATATTGTTCTGTTTGTTGGTAAGCTTTTGAATATCAGCAACAGTAAAATTGAGTTTGCCAATTATAGGAACCCGCGTAAATATAGCAGTGTCGTCCTTTTATCATTCAGGCTTCGTAATGTCCAAAAATGTCCCAGATTTACCCACACAGATTCTATTTATTTGTACATTGGCGGAATGACACTGCAGGATGGCTGAGTGGCCAGGTATCAGGACAGCGGCATGTGCAGAATGCACGGCGCCGAAAGCAAGTTGATTTGCAGGGAAAGGAAGCCAGCATATCTTATGCATAGTCACGGCATTTCGATAAAGATTGTTCGACCCAAGTGTAACAAATGATCATTGACAATGATGATGCTTCTAGGCGCGAGCATCGTCATCAACGCAGCGACGTCATGCGCTAAATTAGGAAGCCTTAGCTGAAGGCAATGGGCGATGCACGCTCAAGATAATCGGCTATAAACGATTTGCAGGTCGCGCGCCGCGCACGATTATTTGCGCGATTTTGGTCACGTTATTCCGCAATCGCGAGACGATACCCCGGTTGTCACCACCGGAACACTCCCCAAAACAGTCCAATGTTTCATCACACTTCTCAGTCACGTTCCCTTGATGTGACATCACGTTCAAAAGTCGCGATGTTCTCTATATTTCAATTGCCGATCGAGACACCGGATTTTGCATTAAATAAAATGTTTGTTTTGTCAAGTGCACGGCCATCCGTATATGTCCAGAAGAGACCCTGCGGGCTATGGAATTCACTACACAATCCGTGCGCTGCGTTTTCCAAGACTCTCGCGGATTCTGGCTTGTTATACGCAGCTTAACCGATAAACAATGAATCACGTCCAAGCTGACAGTGCTAAGTCGCGTGTGAATTGCAATCTGTCTTACCAAACAAGTCGTGGACGTGAGGGACGGTCGCAGCGCTTGCTAACGATTTTAGTTTGGTGTTTGCGGGTTTTTATCTAGGCGACGAAACCATTTTCGCATACAAGGCAGTAAACCCGACGAGTCGTGACTCAAGCGATTTTTTCTTAGTGCTCCTTCGAGAATGGCGGCGATTGTACGCGATCAGCGTGTTCTGTCACGATCCCGGCGATATTTAGGCACTTTCTGACGAATCCGAAGTTCGACCAACTCACGATTTCTGAACACTTTTCGCGCGAGTCGGCGGAAGTTTGTTGCGTCTGTAAACCGCGCGATCACGTGGCTATCCTGCACTAAAGTCTACATCACATAAGATTATGATTAATCAGTTCGTAATCTTTTTTATGCAAACGATTTTGACCTTTCACCTGCAGGTCACAATTTTTGACCTGGCATCTTGACATGGCGACGTATTTGGGTATTTAAATAGACCCGCTGTGTTGGGTGATTTTTATCTGATGTGAAATACTTAATCCGTAGAATTTTACTTTTACAGAAAATATTTGCCGCATAGAGGATTCAAAAAAATTATCGAAGACCAAATTACTATCATGGAATTTTGAAACTAAAAGAACTGAACATTAAAATTTGACCGTGTGATTGTATAGCCATTTTTGACATATCACACAGAGGAGACCAATAGGTTTGACGCAGGAACAACGGGTGTAGTAAATTTGAAAATAATTTTTATTTTGCAATACTTCTAATAAACCTTTACGGTTCTGCATAATTGCAATTTGATTCTTTCCTTAGATGGGCCTTCATCACCATTTTACTTAATTTCAGCATTTCTCGTTAACGTTTTGGCTTCAATGCTCTTTTATTGACTCGACTAGCGTATATACTACCTCGATCCCACGTGGGTCTATAGCAAGACTCCTATAGGGTCAAGTTGTCTTGTTCATGATCCCTTGACCTGATGTTCGAAATATGCTTATATTTAGGTCAAAGTGCCCAAGTTTGTCACGCGTTGGCAAGTATTCGATGTCTTACTTATCATGAAGACAACTTAATTGCGTAGGCACCGCTGGTGGCAAAACTAGCAGTGTAATATAGATAAAGCGACCGCAGCGTGCTAACACGTCCCAGAAGACAGGTTGATGTACAACATCGATGCCATTAGTTCTTCGCGATAAACCGTCATGTTTGCAGAGGCGTCAGTTGGTCGTCAACTACACAGGTAATGCGATTACACATATGAAAGCGTAACATTGACGTTAACCTACATGCCGTTAACCTAGTGGGAACAAAAAGTAATCCACAACTACTTTGTAAAGTCTGTTCATGCGCATATGTAAGAATAACCATTCAGGTGTAACCGATTTGGAATTGTGTCATTGGAAGCCACACCTGCGGTAAACCGCCAACATCTTGAAGCCAGTGCACAACATGTCTATTTTGCCAATTTGTCTATTCGCGACAGCGACTTTCGCACGTCGATTGGCCGTAATTGCGGGGATGAACATTTTAACAGTAACTTCTAAGTTACCTGTAACACATGTTGGTGGTTACACGGTCGCACTGGTGACGTCACGAGTGCGAAGGTCACTCAAACTCAAACTGGTCTCCCTTCTGAGTTTTTTGTTTTCAATCGCGAATTTGCATGGTTTATATACCAGCATGTAGAACCATGACTGTTTACTTTTTAAGTAAGGTTGCCATTTATTTGCAAACAATTCGCTTTTTAAAATATATATCGTTAACAATCAGGTTGCTCGAAAATTTTAAAGACACCTAATTGAGGGAACCTAATCTTTTACATCGGCGTTATGTGGCAATCTTGACAACGGTCTAGCACACAAAATTTGCACTTTGCCTTCGGCCTGGGCATGAATTTCCAGGTAAGCTCGTGGATGTCACTGCCGGTTTGCAAGTTCACACACGAGCTCGCGTGACCAAGTTGATTAACGATACCGCAAGGTATATTTTGCAATCACGATCGCGCACTTTGCGATCCGGTGCATGGAAACAAACGGGCGAAAAAGTGGACGGGTATTGCCGCTCTTTCTCGAACTTTCTCCGAAGTGTGGGTGTGATGGTTAATCCGGTTAAGAGACGTGAAACCGCCTGGCCTTCTGTCATCCCCCGCCAACTGTATGTTATTTGCAAGTCACGACGCCAAACACGAAACGAGGCATATATATGTTGTCATCACTCGGAGGTGGAGTGTGCGGGCTTGAATCGCGTAAAAGCTGAGTAAATTCACACGCACTAAAGATCCCGCCTGACACTTATAAGTGTCACTTGCGCGGAGTGCCGCGTCCCGATCGTCCAATAAAACCATGACATCAGTTTTTAAACCGGTTGTTTCGGTTAAATTCGAACTTTTAAGCAAAACCAGGTTCAGTGGCCACTGTGTAGGTCAACGCGTCATATATGACATACGTTTGCTTTATATAGCAATACAGTTGACGCTCCATGTGCATCCGCTCCGTCGAACACCTATAAACCTTCCTAGGATTCCTGCTTGCAACCTTATATGTCTCAATGCATCTTACCCTCAGTTGATCTCAGCCACAGGTCATGGTGCGTTTCTTGTTTCGGTTTGCTCGACGAGTCTGTATCATATGCACACCTTACTTAACTAACACTTGGCGCACGTTTTGCCAAATATGTCCCCCATGTCGCTTTGCGAAAGCGATTTATTTCTGTTGCATGAATGCGGTTCGTTGTTTTCCGAACTCAGACAAATGACTTGCAAAGTGTTGCGGTTGAGTAGGAATTAGGCGACGAGCTGTAAATGAAGGCCTACAATACAAACACACGTCAAGCACAATGAACCGTGTTCTAACGATATTCCTTTGTTGAACGCACTGACGATGTTTACAAACAAGCCTCTGTGATTTATGGTAAAACATTCCCGAACTTGACTTTGTTTGGTTTTTCCTTATGAGTCAGGTGCTATATTGAAGGGTTTAGCGAAGAGGTTACCAATACGAGAGCCCGGACGTGGTGGAGAAAATTGAGAAGCGTGAATAGATAAACAAGGGGATACGCAAATAAACAAGATGTTGTAATGACCACAAAAATTTTCCTGACGTATACCTAGCCACGGTGTCAAAAAGGGAACATGTTGATGCATTGTTGGTGTTCCCTATGCTTCACAAGAGCTATAGAGTAGTGAGAAATGGCCTTGATGACTGCTTTGTGAGTCAATACGTCTAATTCAAGGGCAGATCGTGAGCTGCGTGGATTCGATCCAGGAGTTGGACAGACTTACGCCGGTGATGACCGCACTTTCGGCATATTTGATATATTTGGTCGAACATGGAAATTGTTTATGTCTTCCAGCGACGGAATAGACACAACGTAAGTCCGTTATACAACGGATGTGTTTCATTCACACGACACCGCCCCTTGACCTAGCTTGTGTGTTAAATCTGGGTGATGATGTGAGTACGTATAGTGATCGACAAGTAAAATCCTCGATTAAAACTACGAGTTTAATTTTTGAAAATCACCAAATAAGGATAGTATACATATATGTAACGCTATTATCCACAAACAAAACGGTCAAAGTCAAAAAAATTTGGCCTCGAAATTAACTTATGATGTGTTTCTTTCTTGCCCTATTTTGGTGAATCACGTCCATTTTAAGGTGAACAATTCGATCAAAAACAAACCACACTTAAGATATACGTGCTCGCTTTGCAGCATTGCAATAAAAAATGACATGTTACAGGAGACGATAAGGTCTGCTGTACAGTCGCAAATCTACATGGAACAAGCATGTGATCAATTTACGTTAACAAAGAACTCCAGAGGCATGTTAGCGTAACATGACATGGCACAAGCCATCGGGAAAGCAATAACGTCAGGCCAACATTAAAAGCGAACTTCCTGGCCTGTCGAAGAAAACAGACGTTTGTTGAAACACAAAAGGAGTATATCGGAGAGAACAAATGCAAATCGGACAGAGTTTATCGCCCAGCTACTTTTGCGAAATGCAAGGGAAACATATTTAGGGGCGGAGTACAGATAACGCCACGGCCCCATAGAAACAATACTTCACTGGATCGACATCGGCCTCAGATTGCTGGTGTCTTCCGTCGTCACAACAGGACGCACCACGCACAATTGCGTGACAAACCTCCTTACGTCACAATAGCAGTAACGGGGGCGGTGTCGTTGAAGCGTGTCGGCTTTGGGGTGGAATGTACGACACAGTGACTGCCAGGGTGCCTTCAAATTCATTCGACCGCAGAAGAGCGATATTTATAACGTACATTAGCTTTTGATTGGAACGACCGATGTATACCGCAGGCTTGTCTAGTCTTTACATGTTTTGTTCCGTGGTTAATACGATTCAGAGACGATGCATGGTTTTAGAAAATTAACCCAAGGACATATTTTTGTTGTCGGGTTAAAGTGTACAGCACGCTTAGGACAAAAGCCAAGGTAGATTGCAACAGTCTGACGACTCGTGTTCGGTGTTTTCGCTCGGCGCCCATCCGTAAACGCTTGGTGCTGCCGCCTGGTGCAGGCAGAGGAGCTGCTTGCGTGTAAAATTTGACGAAAAAAACGCGAGTCGTTGAAAGACTCCTTACTCTCTTATCTCGCGGCTCCTCTGGACTGCGTCACCAGTCGTTAGCGGGGGCATGAAAAAGGATATCGCATCTTGTTTTTGAAGTTGGTGGCAGTTCGGGCTCGTGAGCAAGGCCGACGACGCATGTAGATTAGCGGAGGGCGCTTGATAGCTAAGGCGCATTTTTCGTTGTTTATTGCCTTGAGAACTACCATGAAAAGGGATTGAAATTATTGTGGCTCCGCTGATCAGGATAACAATATATTTTGTTAATTTGAGAAGATAAATTAGCAACCAATTTAAATATTTTGTATGGAAAAAATAAATTATAGTTTAGGTAAAGCAAACTGAATTTAGTTGTAAGATGTTGTTAATTATATCAGAAACATGAAGTGCACTTTGTATGCAAATAATATGTCACAAAGTTTGAACAGGTGGCTAAATTACCTGTTTCCATTTGTCTTTAATCAACACGTTTTTTCCCCATATTGTACTAAAAGTAGTCAAGGCAGTATAGTGAGTTGTAATTTTGTATTTGTTGTTTAAAACACGCTCGTTTCATCGATTTGACCAGTTGCGTTTTGTTTTCATACAGAGACAGAAACGCATACAAGACAGGCTAGTGGCGTAGAAATCGCCGAAGCCATCGCAAAGATATAACTGCCAAAGGGCAAACACGAAGTAAACGCAGTATTCGTCATTCGTCGCCATATTTTACAACGAAGCCCTCACCTTAGCGGGCTGAACACGCAAGAGTTACAAAACCCGGTTGACGAATAACCGTGATATCCCGACGACGACCAACTTTGCGATATCTGTTTCTGCATCAAAAAGTGCATCTCAACCGACGAAAGAGTCTTTCTAGTTTCAGGTATGAAATTGTGCATTACTGTGTAGTTTGTAGCATTCTAGTTGCGACCGCAGCGAGCTGATGGCCGGGACATCGGGTTTCGCAGACAATCGAGCGATTTGCGATTCCCAAACCGCGAGCGCGTGAAACCCTACACAATGCAGTGATATTTGACACATGTTATGCCGCTCAGGCGGTGGCAGCTAATGAGAGGGGCTGCAAATCACGTAGAAGCGCGCGTCTAAAATGCATTTGTTGTGTTGTAACCGCGGACAGAACAATAGCATGCTTCTTGTTACGCGTTATTGTTCCCGACAAATAATAACTTCCTGGTAAATGGCTTCAATTCATCGGTAACGTTGGGCCCGCGAGCGCGCGCACACTCTCGCCATCTCTCTCTCCCTATATTCGCTGACGATTGTTAATCGCATTTGCCTGTTTTAATAATGAGATATGGCGGCTGTGCGTGCGCCCACGATAATTCCATCACGGCAACAAACTCCTCGTTGGCTCGCTTGCCATCGCCACATAATGCATTGCGTGCCGTGCGCCGAAGTTGGACTGCGGAATGTTAATATTTGTCGAAGTCGCACAAAGGCCGTTGCGTGGAGTTTCGCCGCAAACCTGTTTGTTTTGTTTAACGTATTTGCGCAGCGGAAAGGACTGGCACATATTTTTCCTGATTCCAACCGCCATATCTATTGTGCCACACATGTTCCCGTGTTGTTTATGATCCTTCGAAGCCTCCGGTAAGCCGTATGGGACCCCAGAATAAGGAGGCGGCGAATCGCTGTAATGCTCGGGTAGAGGACCATACTATGTTTCCGGAAATTTCTATGTCGCCACGTCGCGATAAAGTTTCTCTATAATTGCGGTGTCGCCTTTTTTCCGTTTTTCGCACCGTCCCTTATGCCTAGGTGTCTTAAGTAGATCCGCGGCGCGCGAGGGTCTTACGCAAATAATGACAACGGAGAAAAAAGAGTTTGTGGCGAGCGCGTGTAATTAAGACCCTCTCTTCCCTCCGGCCGTTTATATAGATATGTCACACTCGCCCGGTTCATTCATAATGATCCATCCAACATGCATTCATGTTACGCCAGGTCTTCAGACAGGTACTTGAGATTATACAGAGTTAGTCACAAATGAGAATGTATCTCAAGTTTTAGATGCAGCAAAGTGAATATTATTTTATTTGTTACATATAAAATTTTATGAGATTAGAAAATTTATCCTTTGATAATTTTCTTCAGCTTCGAGACATTTCTGAAAATTTGACCAAGAGTGCCTGGTATTACCACGCACCTGTAGGAAAGCTCTGTACCAATGGCTACTGCAGTGGCTGTGAATTATCTCTCGCCGAACTTCAACGCACACTCCTCCGCCGAAAGCCGCTTCATCAACCAATCTCTGGAGCAAGCCGCGTCGGTTTCCGATAGCTCGTCAACCTTCTCTCCGGTCTCGTCGCCTGAGTTCTACTTCGAACCTACGAGCGTCGACAGTATCGAGGTAACAGCGCTTTTGCATTTTGTTTGTTTCTGGTTGGTCGCCTTAGCGCTTTACACCTAGACAGGGCCACACGCTTGCAGTATAGGGATTTTGCTTACCGTGGTTTGAGCGTAGCAAGTGATATCCGATGCGTCGTTATTAGCTTCTTCGGTCCGCTTTGAAGCGTCTCTTATTGTGCCCCAACTTTTACCCCGCATCACTCGCCGAGCAGGGTTTATGGGTGACGAATTAAGTCACCTCTATCCCCGCGCGGCAGCGACAGGGGTCAAAGAGGCAGTGACGCGGAATGACAGGAAATTGCTCAGCGACGGTGCAAATACACTCGAACGGCCGATTTTTGCTTCGTCCTGTTTTCGTGTGACTAACCGAATTCTAGGTCCCTGTACTTTGCTATTGGCGCCTATCAAACCACCGAAGCATTTCACTTGGGGTCGAAATATTTTGTCTCGCGAACTGTAATCAAATGTAAACAGTTATGATGTTTTGTGTAAATATTGGTGGTGCTCCTTAATGACGATAATCGAAGTAAATCGGAAATGCGCAAGTGTTTATTCACTTAAAACACTATTGAACTTTGATTTTGCGGCCCTATGATACATAAAACACGGCACTGATTCAACATATATAGCGTGCTGTAGTGTATCTCCGGCCAAGTGCAATAATTGAAAGACTAAAACTAACCCCCCTTTGTACATGAGCAAAAGTTGAGTTTCTCGGCCTTTGATCCGGCGCTTCTCCTTTTCTTCGCGGCCGCTGACACTTCTAATTGTCGTCGGAGTCCTGACTCGCTTGGTCGGAAGCAAATTGAAGCTGGTTTGAAACGTTCTGCGCACAATCGGCGTTTCATTTCCTGCGAGCTAGCGTTTAATTTGCACGGAAATAAGCAAGCACAAAGGGTCACCTTGAGTTTTATTAAACGCGGCCTAATCAGTCAATATGATGTAACGTACAAGAGAAGAGTTTTTCTCTTCTCGGGTTATGAACTCTTTGTGTGGTTTAAGAACGTGAATATTTTTTGCTGTAAATTAACGCTATGTTGTATTTTGGGCAGTGACCTTTTAAAAAGGGCTAGGTTGTCACATTTTCCAGCGTGTTACTTGGGAATTTATATCCCATGGCTGTCGACGATTTAATATCACGCCTAAATGATATTTCATACTTCACGCCTTCTGGTCGCAATATTAAAAATCCGTGTTCCTAACTATTAAAAAAAGTTGCGAGAAGCAAATAAATGTCTATTGAAGAATCACGCGATTCACATACGATCTCTAGGCGTATCCTTAGCAAGGTTTCCATATCTCTCGTAAGACAAAAATAATATAAAATATCAGGAGGGCAAACCAAATATCACCGACCAAAGAAGATTTACAACAAAAACGGCGCCCAATTTTACGATTACGTCAACCAAGCCCAAAAATATCGGTATCGGGATTTCGTCTCGGCTGGTGACGTCGTTTGTAAGGATTAAGCGATTGTCAATGCCAAGAAACTTGCTTTGGTTACGATCCAAATAAACCAGCCCGCCAGTCATCGTTTTTTTGCCGACATTACGCGGGTTAATCAGATTTGACGTTTTTGACGTCTGTTTTTTGCCGACATTACGCGGGTTAATCAGATTTGACGTTTTTGACTCTTGTTTGTACAACCGCGTACCGCCGCAGTTGACAAGTTTCTGTATCTTTCCGCGATGCCTTGTGCGCTGGCTTGGAACGCGATCAGCGACATTCGTAGGAAGATCACGGCTCGTCCCAGGACTGTAGAACACAACTTAACCGCTCAAGTGAAGCATGTAGTGCGGCGGGGTTCGGATCGCCTGGCCAAACAATTTTTCTTGTTTTCTTCCGCGCTTGACGACCGAGCAAGTGCTAAAGCACCCAGACGGTGCCCATCATAATTCCCTGCACCATTGTAGTGGCGGGTTCCCGTAAGGGTCTGGGTATTGTTTGAAAGTCAATTTTCTATTTTCGACTCAATACGCCGCATACAGCTTCAGTGCTGGCGGTTTTCGAACGAAAAAATGAGCGATTCGCTTATGAGAACCTCGCAAAGGCTTCAAGTTTTGGTAATCGGGCCGCCGCGTATTTGTTTTATGAGCGCACGCAAGTCGACCAATAAACGCCTGACGTCAAGGCCATTCCTAAATGTCACATCAACTTAACTATGTTCACAAACTTTCTTGTTGCGACGAATAGATACACGAAAACGTACTTACGCCACTGCAGGGGATACGGCCTCTAAAGTTAAAAGTGAAAGCGTCCTTTGTAACGGGGTTCAAACAAGCAAAGTTTTGCGGCCACCGACGTGGTAACTCACGTGACTGTTCCGTCACGAAAACGCGTGAGGAATGCCAAACGGTAGACGCATTTCAAGTCCACTGGTCACAATGGCGACGTGCCGCCACCCACGCATGTATCGTTCGCATAATTGCAAAACAACACAATACAGAAGTGTAATCGAATTAGGGCATAAACATGCTGCCTTGTTTCTCCATAGAATCTAATTTGTATTTTTAGAGATATCCTAAAGTTAACTCGATTCTGTTTGATTTGCTCCAGCCAAACATAACAAGACATCAATTTTTGCGCCCGAGTGGGTTATTAGATTAGTGTTTTGAACATGGATAGGCCTGGCGGAAAACAAGTTGCTTTGAATGACAATCTTGCGCTGTGTGCTCAAACACCATAAAATATAAATTGGGCATTCATATGTTCTATGTATTAGTCTGCGAGCTTTATGATCAATTGAGAGTCGATTGGTGACTTGGTATTAATTTACTTTACCCCCAGCACCCAGAGACACACACGGACTATCATATTTTCCCGGCGGCGACTAACAAACAGTCCGTTTTCCGAGCACGTATTGTTCAGGCGACTCACTTGTCCAAATCATCAATTCCTAATATTCCAGTTGGGTGCCCTGTGTCGCTTTGATCAGGCAGAGAGCAATAACATTGCCACCAGGACAAACACGCCGCGTGTTTAAACAGATTTCGGCCCTTCTCCATTCATAACAGCATCGCGTTGTATTTTGTCAAGTCGGACCGGTGCTAAGCACACACGCCGCACGTTGTTCGTGATAAATCAAAGGGTCTTTACGATTTTGAAGCACTCCAAACAGTGGCATAAACTTCTGGTTCATTTCATGTCTTCTATGCACCGTTGTACCCACATAGTCCGCATTATCATTGTTGTTTGTCCGGTGGCAGCGTAATGGAACCGTGGGATTTTATCATTCAGGGTTCCATGAGCGATTATTACGTGAACGCACCAGCAATCAATAACACGACAGCAACTTCGATGAAGAACGCCGATGTTTCCATGCCCCCACCCATGCAGGCAGTCCCTACTTTTGCTTCAGATCCAAGCGCGTTCCGACGAGAAAGTGCTTCTGACATTCACGACATACTGAGCTGTTCAAAAACTGTTAGCAACGGTGAGAACAGAACGTAAACAAAAATTTGTTAGTTGCAAAAACCGTAAAGTAACTTGTTTTTTTTAATTGCAGGATTTCCGAGCAATATGTGCCCACCGGCCAACTCTATTTACCAACAAGCTAATTGCTACAACACAGCAGAAAACACAGTCGACAACATGCCATGCGTGAACCTTAACTTCAACGTTGTTGTCAAGCAAAACAATACACAACATTTTCACAATTCCTCGCCCCAGCACTCACCCAGTCACGAGGTTGCATCCTCGGTCGCCCCGAACACAGGCGTTGCCTCGCCGGGAAGCCCCAACATGAACAACATTCCACCAGTATCAAGCTTTATTAAAACGTCAGATGCCGTCCTGCATCCGTCCTCCCCAAACCCAAACTGCACATCCCCTGCCCATTCGCCGATGTTCAACGGCCAGGAGGCGATGTACACCAGCCGGCCAAGACTCAACTCTGAGTCCGACATGGGTACAATGTACGACCCCCGCCGACACACGTCTATGCCATCCATCGCCACACACGACGACACAGACCAGATGGCCTTCTACCAACGCACAAGATCGACAAGCTTGACAACTGACCGCTGCTCATTACCATCAACATCACCCAACCCATCAATGTCGCCCAACCACATGCCGCAGCAACCGTGTTCACCCATCAACTTGATGACCAAGCACCAACAGAACCAGTACGGCGTCAAGACCGAAATCGCCGAATGCGTCCCTGCCATGACTGGAGGCTGGGAAAACCAGCAACAAATTCCATACGACAACACCCCTGTCACCCAATACCAAGATGGCAGACGATGCAGCAGCGAGGTGAACGACATCATGTGTCCACAAGTTAACAACCAACAACACCTTGTGCCGAAGCAAGAGAAACCATTTGTTGATGGCCAATACACAAACGGCATGACCTACAACGAGGCACACAACGGCTACCCACAAAATCATCAACCAATCTTTCCTCCCCACCAAATTAACTTTCCCTCCATTCTCGAAACAGATTCGGAAGCAATGGCCCATCACCAAAGCCATATCCATCATCACCAAATGCACCACCAACAACAGCAGCAACATGCACAAGCTCACCATCACCATCACAACGAGCTTCTTCACCAGAGAAGCGAGTTGGCACAGCAACACAGGAGGCCCCACCCATACATGGGAATGTCTGTTCCACCCTCGTACACCATGGCAGTCAACGGCACAATCCCGTACCGACCACGCTACAGTCGTAGGAACAACCCAGAGTTGGAGAAGAAGCGCGTCCACAAGTGCAATCACGCGGGTAAGTGATAACTCAATGACTATCTCTGGAAACATGAGCGCAAAACCCGAAACATCGCATAACGACTTTAGGATAAGAAAAATCGTTGAACCGGGAACCGTTTGTCGTTACGCCCCGCTTCGCTCAGGGCCAAACTTGAGCAGTTTCGCCCACGACCCAGTTGCCCCTTCTTAGCGAAAAAACAGGCTTGAAATTTAAGCGTTATACTGCGAGGCGCGCGGTCGCACGCGAAAGTGTGCCTCTGTTTTGGTGTCAGCGGCATCAGCCCCTCGTGCCTGTTGCCAAACCCAGCCATGCGTCAAATAGCGTGCAGCAAAACAACAACCGAAGGGTGAGGACTTGGGATTCGATTAGCTGAAGGTGCTGTGGGGGACACTTTCTAAACCAACAGTTTTGCAGTAGCTGGGGTGTGCCAGTCGTGTAGTGTAAACACTCCACTCGAGTGCAGGCGTTATTAATTTTGCTGCACGGTTTTCAACTCGATGTTCGGGTCACGGTACCCAGGGGCAACGGGAATTTTCAGTGGCAAACGTCATCTAGTTGTACAAACGCGATTGGACAACGCCCGGTTAGTCGCTTTTGTACTGTCAGATTATGTCACCTTTCCACTGTCTTTGGGTAAACAAATACGAAAAATCTCCCCGGGTCTTTGATGTAAACAGAAAACATCGATAGCGGAATGTTTGTTGATGGAAGCGATACGGAAATATCTCCGTGCAAGTCACGATCCGGCGATATTGCAAAAAAGGCGTCGAACTTTGCGGCTCTTAGTCTCGAAAACCTCGTTCGCCATAAAGTTAAAATCGCGATACATCGGCCCAGCGTGTTTGTTTTCCTGCCGATTTTTCGCCTGGTTACATAAATACCGGTCGGCGTTGGCTAAACATTTGACACGGCCTCGCTTGTTTGTTGATAAAACGCCACAAGTTTTTGCGTCGCCGTTTTGCGGTGTTTTCCCAGAACACATCACTTAAGCTTTTGTTCCGCTGAAAGATGTTTGCCGCGAATCTAGCAGCTCGCAATTAGCGCTATCTTTGTTTATTCACGCGCAATTTTAGGCACAATTGCCGAATGCCTTTGGCCGGGCGATAAGATATCGCACCTTTACGAAAATATACCTATCATGCTGGGTTTGCGTCATCGCACAAGCTTCGTAGCGTAAACAAAATAACTGGTAGCAGATAGGAACACCGCCAGAGTGCTGTGTTCATCGCATTTGTGCATGATTGGGCGCGATTATTGGTAGCCGACATTATGGGCGCTATTTTTAGGCCCGCCTGCTAGTTATTGCATTAAGGGTGTGGAAAACCGTAATTTTGCGCCCCTTAAAAATGTCCTAACCGTCTTGTTTTTATCCATTTAGGGTGTACCAAGGCCTACACGAAAAGCTCGCATCTGAAGGCGCATCAACGAACACATACAGGTGAGCATGGGAAAATATTTTTGTGACATCCAGGACCACTTGACCCGAAATTAATTGTCCAGTGATCAAAACGCTTAGTTACAGCGCTGATTAGGAAGTCACACTGTCCGCCAATAACCACAATTGCGTTCTGGCCAATTTAAATGACATATATCGTTGTATTCACTGCAAGGTTAACGCATTGTGTGACATAGATTTGGCAGCCGCACTGAAATACATAATATTCCCTCATTTAAATGTCATTTCAGACAAATGCGTATTTCGCCGGAGCTTTACCCATATCCAGTCATAGTCCAGTCATGTTATAGTGTTTTTCATTCGCTCTGGTAAATACATCTTAAATGTCGTCCTTTGAGCAACGAAAACACCGGGATGACAGAAAAACAAAATACTCGAAATCCCTTAGTGTTTGCTTCGACTCAAACAAAAGACACAAGTCTTGTTGCCAAAAAAGCGACTCGCATACCCACACGTTTTTGGTCCTGATGCGTTTATTGACACTGGGCCAAGTTCCGCTGGATTGCACGTATTTGCCGCGTTGACGTGTGCCGAAAACCTCTTGTCGCTTCGTCGTAAGGTTAACAAAACCAATGCTGTGACGTCAACGGTCGTTGCGCCTGAAGCAAGTGAATAGCGACCGGTGAACTCCGTTAGTTGGGATTGAGTAACGATGAGCGACAGTCATTAAAAACCCGTTCTGTGTGGGTTCGTTACGGCAAATTCGAAAGTTTTTTCCTTGGTTTTTCAGGAGAGAAGCCTTACACTTGCAACTGGCAGGGATGCGACTGGAGGTTCGCAAGATCCGATGAGCTCACTCGCCATATGCGAAAACACACAGGAGCAAAACCCTTCAAGTGCCTGGTTTGCGGACGCTGCTTTTCACGATCGGACCACCTCTCCCTGCACATGAAGCGTCATCAGGCATAGAGATCCTGACGTCACAGTTCTATAGCACGGCATTGTTTTGGTGCTGCTGTGTACAGGCTTTGTGGAACTGAAAAATCTCAGGAAGAACTGCACTAACCCTGCTGTATCGTTTTCACGCCCTTATACCAAACGCAACGAAATCGACCAAGGCGGTTGCGTCTGCGCCATCGTTCCGCTGTCGCCAAAAAAATGCCGAGTGCCGAATCTTCGCACCTGAACGGGAAGCACTTGCCATCCACGATGAATTTAACCAGAGTGTGCGTTTTTTGTGCACCGAACCACAGTGCTTGCACCTCACTCGAACGCAGCCAATCTGATTGCGAAAGACAAATGAACGCTTTCTTCAACCGTTGCTGTTCTTCAAAATCCACGAAAGTGAAGCTAATCCACAACCCGACCCGATTCCCATCACGCATGCGCGAATCGCAACCAACGCGCGGTTCTCGAACTTCTCGGAGCTCAGTTGTTGTCACGCGATCTCGGTCGCCACGGGCCATTGCGCTTTAACTCCCATCAGAAAATGTCAACCGCTTGGGGTTTACAGCAACTGCGCACCGAGAGGCCGAGAAACTCGCTTGGAGAATTCTAACAACCGATTTGAGCCGTGCTTGTCTGTTGTGCACGCCCCATGACGCGCTCGTTTTGCAAGTCCCGTACCTGACCCATGTTGTTGTGTTTTTTTTATGTTCCGCACACACCGTGTACAGTTTATATGTTCCACAGGAGAGCCCATTGCACTTAAGTTACTCGCCCGTACGGTATCGGTGAGCATTCAATAAGCTTGTAGTGCACCAATCATATTTCAGGCTGCTGCCCTGCTGTCAATTTTCAGCAGTTTAAAATACGTTGCAACAACATTCAACTGATTCCAATAACCGAATCTCTTATCCATTCTTAGTGGCATATTGTACTAATTGCTTGGTAGCTGCCTTCGTATGTAAATGCCTTGTGAATCCACTGCTGCTTCACTTTGGTGCGTTTATTTTAACATGCGTGTGTGCCTTACATAAGTTGTACGTATGTGCTCGTTAATCCTGCTTTTGTACATTGCGCAAAAACCCACGACTGCGGTGCTCTGCCACCGCTAAAATCGCTCACGTTTCGCGCGCAATTTTTATCACATTATTTTTATTTAAAAAACGTTTACTATTTTTTACGAAGAGATGCCTTATATCCGACAAGGGGAATCGCCCGGTGCCAACTCGGCACCGTCGCGGTTTTTCTGCTTTAATTTTTTCGTTTCGTGAAGCACTTTTGAGTCGATGCTCATTTGCACGTCTACGAATCCTACTAACAAATCAACTCGCCGTGTGCGCCAAACACCGGACCACTGGTTCGGTTAAGGCCGCGGTTGTACCCTGACTTTCTGTACTAATTACGAGAATTACGTGGCTTGCTTTACTTTGTAAGCTCGTGTGCTCTGTTGCCAAATGATCGCGTTTTATATTGTCTTCAACCGTTCCGCTGAGCATTGTTATATTGCAGTTAAACGAACAAAGAATATTTTCTCGTACATATCACTCTATATATTGTTTACACGGCCTGTTCCAAGTTGCCAAGCTAAACCCCGGTGCGCTGTGGCCGGGGTCCGTAAAAAAAGTTGTGAAATTGTTTGAGATGCCCGTCGAATGTGAACTGTGACGTGAAAGTTACGGAATAAAGAATCCAAGGACAATGATTCGGCGCTTTTGTACTGCAGTTTGCTAAAATAAACACAACAAGATTAAGCAACCGAAAGCTGGGCAGGAAAGCGAAAAGTTTGAGACTTTGAGGCTTGCAAAGATTTAATGAAACGTAAACAGCAGAATCTATATTTGCGCCACAACCAAATATGGTCCAATCCGTAGTTCCGATCAATGTGACAGTCGAGCGATCGTAACATATACTTGTGTTGAAACGTTAAACAAGGAACGCAGGCCGAAAATAGTGCGACGGGATAGACGTTATTTACGCTTAAGATGGGCGCAGCGCTTGTTCTGACCGGCAACGGCGGCGCATCTTCGCTATCGGAACGGCACAATGTCAAATTGGATTCTCACTATTACGCCAATAGTATTTCGGGCAGCGCGGACACCGTATTACAGCATTTCCCTAAAATAGACGGAGAGTTCATGTACTACTTGATGTTACGCAGAACGTCGTGTTAGGGCATAATGCGTCGATGTACTATAGTTGGCAGCTGGGGTGAATATTAGTTCTAGTGCGAGCAGAGGTTAAATACTTCCCGCAATTAGGCAGAAATTTCTACATTCAATTGTGGGAATTACAAATTTACATTCGCCGCTAACAAGTCCAATTTAGTCCCAAGCACAATAGCGGCCTTTGATTTGGTCCTTCCTGATGGCAATTGTTATCACCACGCCACACAAAAAAATGCTAAATTGCTTTGTTTAAGCCGTATATTGGTGGTATCGTTTGAACAGTATGTAAATGATTTTTTCACTTTTTGCCGTTAACAGTTTGGTCAATTCTCCTTCGATACAAATCGGCAATTTTCAGGTTTGCGATAAGCATCTGTATGTGGCAAAAACTCGGGGTAAAAATTATTGACTTTCTCGCTGCAGCCACGGGGCGTCGAAACTGTAAGCACCCGAATGGGACCGTCCCCCATATTCACCTGTACGCACTTTCCCGATCCAAAAATAGCAAATTGAAAAACCCAACACCAAAAATCGTATTTGTGATCAACCAATCCGATCGACTTAAATTATCTCCCACAACTTCGGCTAAGCACGCGATTACTTGATTTTCGTCGCCAAAAGTCGTATCTATTTAGGGAATAAAGCTAACGTTGGAACGATTTTTTACTGCACACCGCTAATGTCAGTCGCAGCCTGGCGCCAAACAAGGAGCGAACTTGCTCTTAATTACTAACTTTCAAACTCGTACTTAGCCTCGGTTGCCATGACGCCTCTGACGTAAATCGGCATAAAATAGCTGCGTCCGAGTGTCGTTTCGTAGAAGCCGGTGGTGGTTTGTCTTCATAGCTCGAGGTGAAACTCTACGGCTTGTTGCGGCGCGTTTGCCAGTAATTAAGCGGCTTGCAACATGTGACGGCATTCTGAAAAGTTGTGAAGCAATTTCTCGCCTTCGAAGCCAGCGAAGCGAGCCAAGTGCGTTTTAATTTCGCTTAGTTATCGCGATGGCATTTGGCGTCTGTTGGCATCCTATAAAGACGCTAAAAGCGTAAAGTCAATTGCGCTTCACTATTTCGCCAAAGTTGAAATGCAATTGAAGATTTGAAGGCGAAACTGCGCGGGTTATGGTCCATTAGAAATGACACAGTGCGTCTTCCAGTGGCGCCTCGACCTTATCTGCTGGTTGCGATATATTTGCCCGCTCATCTTGAAATAGAAAAAGTCACGAGAGCAAAGAGAATTCGCGACGCCCCACCCCGCACCCACGCGGCCAAAAATAGCCGTTTCACTGGCTGATATCTCTTGAATTTGTTTTAACTTAGCAGCAGACCGGTATACAGAAGATGTCGAGCGTGGCGCTTTCGTGAGAGTGAGAGAAACGGTTCCCGTGGTCGATATTCTTGTGTTTTTTGCGGTTTGCAAAGAGATTGCCCAACACAACACTAGCGACGTGACGATACACGCAAAGGGGACATTTGCACGGAATCAAATCTGCCAGAAATATCCCGTGCCCACAAATCGACCTTTATACAACGTTTGACACCTCGAACATATTTTAACCATAATGAAAGCTATTTAAAATGCGTGTTGCGGTCGGACCTTTAGGGATCAGCCTAACAGACGACATATGCACCACACAAAAACGCGAAACATGTGCATAACGCCTTGCGAAGAAAAAAAACAAAGCATACCATATGCGAGAATATTCTTTCAAACCCGTCAAAATGTCGCAACAACCTGTTTTTCTCAGGGTTTGCAAGAACCTTTCCGCCCGACGGCACACGACAACAGGTTCATCTTTGATTTGTTGAAAAACACTATCACTTAGCGTGGTTGCCATGTAATTTGCAGTAGGGCACTCTGACCGAACGCGCTCGTTCCGGTAGCAATAACACGCGTGGAATGCAAACTACCACACAACACTAAACCCAGATCAAACCAATGCGCAGGTTTATATTCACGAAAACATCCTGTAAATTGTAGTGAGAGCAGTCAAATCTGACGGTTAATCTTTTTATTTCATTTTAGCACTGTTTTGCGACAGATTGTGTGCAGATATTTGAAGTTTTGGCATCACATATTTTGTACTACATGCAATTAGGTAATCTCGGAATATAGTGAAATTATTGCGCGAAACTGCGATTTAAATTTGGGTAATTGATTTATGCCAAACAACGGCCTAGTACATGTTGTATTCCCCTTTTAATAGTGTATTGATATCTATTTTTAACATATTAAAACAGTGAATTTAAAACTTATTAATGCGACAGACATTTTAAAACATATCATTTTTAGACCTTCGGTAAACACAACGTTGTACATTTGAGTATTGCGATTTGGGAGAACCAATAATCATTGGATATTCTCCATCAATGCTGGCTTAAAGCTATCCTACAAAAGTGTGTGTTTCAGGCAAGGCGCAATAAGGAGTTAAAACTGGCGAGAAAGCAAACTTCGCATTAAAATCCTATACTAGTTAAATCAGGTCAGCGGTGAGATTTTCTTGATGTTCCCACTTGAGGTACATCCTGCTTGGCCGGCAGATTCCAATAACAAATAGGCGGTCAGCACCGTGCATTTCACGACGCTCGTGCGGTTCCAAGGCTGTCATCTCCGGCCACGGGTCCTTGGCATCCTGGATGAATCAATGACCCGATATTGCGATTGCAGGGCCCAGGTGTACGGCTAAGTGGCCCAAAAGATCCATAAATACAAATGTTTCCTAGACTGCTGCATAGACAGGATGTGGGGAGAGTGAGTGTGGACAGGGACTGAAGGGGAAACGGAAATGCCCGTTATCGCCGTTTTGGCGAACAATGATGGTGATGGTCTTTCAATGAAACACAAAAAGATGTCTTTTGTAAACTACTAAAATTGTAAAGCTAACTTGATGATAACTCAACTAACCTTTGGTAAATTGGATAAGTAAACATGCTTTTTTGGAATAACCAAGACATTGACAACACGATTCAACCACTTTTAAAATATAATATATTACATTTACGATCACAGACTTTAGACAGGAAATCAAACGCACTGTTTTGCATGCAAATAGGCCTGGCTATTTATGTATTGGCAGGAGTAGTGTGTGATTATGCCAGCCCGCGCGCAATACGACTACCCTGAAACTAACAATCATCCCACCAGCCGATAACTGGTCACTGTCTGGAGAGGATACAACAAAGATACATTTATGTCAAATTGCTACCTTTGCGACATCACGTTGCACCGTCGAAACGATCACGTTTAATCAACGGTATGTTGGGAGAAACAAAATGCTGTTTTTCATGAAACAAATACATCAAAAAAATTGAAATTTGATTTTGAGAATCAAATGAAATATTTCCACAAAAAATCTATAACAGGCTTTTTAATGCTTGTTCATTTTTTGACCTCGCAAAAGCAAACAACGCAAAGCCATATAAGATTTTGGAATTTTACAAAATTGTAATCGGAAGCGTTTTGTTCGATTCTCCACGAAACAATTTCAGACGTCGATCAGAAACGAAAAAAAGATACAAAGTCACAGTTTAAAACTGCATCAATAAGTCCGCGAACTGTGTTTCCATTCACCAATTTCCACCTAAAATGGCAAGACTCCAATTGGATTTTTGAAATACCAGCTTTTTTTTGAAATTTTTTGAAATAAACTAAAAATCGAAATAACGGAAGGGCTATAGCACCGGGGGGGTCAAAATTTTTGACAAAAACACACTTGCACGAATAGATTATGTATACATGGCATAAAATATATGCCGTGGATTTGCATCAACGATAAAAAATCCCCGTACAGTCCCGCAACTGTGTACCATTTTGTCCGTTTCAAAAACACAAAAGGGGCAGAGGCTATGAAAACACCACCAGATACGTAAACAACGCAGACATCGTTAAAGTCGCTTGTTTAGACATTTGCTTTGACTATCTCAACTTCCCTTCTTAGAGCATTATCGTTTTTCAGTCATCACGTTTTCCAAAAAATAATGTTGTAATTTTGTGGTACTTTGAAATTCCAGGGGGGTCAAGTGCCCCCTCTTGCCCCTACGTGGCGGCGCCCATGGTCTTTAGTTAGCGAATGTTTTCAACATTATAGCTGTACTATTATGCTATACGAGAAAAAAAATTATGCTTTATTATTCGATAATATATGTTTTAGGATGTCTCTTGTGACATAATTAAGCATATATTATGCTGCACGACCAGCTATCAGTGAATCGTTCGCATTAGTTAGAAAGTTGTTATTTAAGAAAGAATTGTGACTGCACTAATGTACTATAAGAAACATGGGTTTTGCACTTTTCTTCTAGCATTCTTTGATTTTTATAGGGCCGCGAAAAATCAAAATAATTGCAAAGGGTCCACAAAAAGTTGACAATCGCTGGGATATAGCCACAGAGATTTTTCGAAAATCGGGTCTAAATTTTCAGTTTCCGATTCCGGTTCAAACCGGTATGGAGATTCGGTAGGAGGCAGAAACCGACTGTAACCAGTTTGACCCGGGAATATTCCTGCGGAAAATCACCCAAAACTGAATTTTCTTTAACTTTTCGACGCCAAAAAATCAAAAAAAACGGAAAGGCTACAGCCTTAAGGATTTTTCAAAATTCGGGTCAAAATTTTCGGTTCAAACCGGTTTTGAGGTTCGGTAGGATGCAGGAAACGGTCCAAACCAATTTGAAACTGGAAAATTTCAGTGAAAACCCACTCAAAACCGTTTTTTTTCTTGAATTTTTTAACCCCCGAAAATCGAAAGGGATTTTCCAAAAACCGGGTCAAAATTTTGGTTCTCCGATTCCAATTTAAACCGGTTTGAAGGTTCGGTAGCATGTAGAAACCGCTCTAAATCAGTTTGAAACTGGAATATTCCGATGAAAACCCACCCAAAACCGGATTTTTCTTGAATTTTTTGACGCCTGAAAATCAAAAAAAGGAAAGGGTACCTTAGAGTTTTCCAAAAACCGAGTCATAATCTTGTCTCTCCGATTACGGTTTAAACCGGTTTGGAGGTTCGGTAGTAGGCAGAAACGGGTCTAAACCAGTTTGAAACTGGAATACCCCGGTGAAAACCCACACAAAAACGGATTTTACTTTAATATTCAGACCCCCGAGAATCGAAAAAACAAAAAGGCTATATCCTTAGGGTTTTCCAAAAACCGGGTCATAATTTTGTCTCTGCGATTCCGGTTTAAACCGGTTTGAAGGTTCGGTAGGATGCAGAAACCGGTCTAAACCAGTTTGGAACTACAATATTCCGGTGAAAACCCACCAAAACCGGATTTTTCTTGAATTTTTTGAACCCCGAAAATCGAAAAAACCTAAAGGCTATAACCTTAGCGTTTTCCAAAAACCGAGTCATAATCTTGTCTCCGCTATTCCGGTTTAAACCGGTTTGGAGGTTCGGTAGGATGCAGAAACCGGTCTAAACCCGTTTGAAACTGGAATATTTCGGTGAAAACCCACCCAAAACCGGATTTTTCTTGAATTTTTTGACGCCAGAAAATCGAAAAAGCGGAAAGGCCAGCCTTGGGGATTTTTTCAAAACGGTTTCAAAATTGTGGTTCTCCGATTCCGGTTCAAACCGGTTTGGAACTTCGGTAGGATGCAGAAACCGGTTTAGATGTCGGTTTAAACCGGTTTGGAGGTTCGGTAGTAGGCAGAAACCTGTCTAAACCAGTTTGAAACTGGAATACCCCGGTGAAAACCCACCAAAACCGGATTTTTCTTTAATTTTCAGACCCCCGAGAATCGAAAAAACGGAAAGGCTATAGCCTTAGGGTTTTCCAAAAACCGGGTCATAATTTTGTCTCTGCGATTCCGGTTTAAAGCGGTTTGGAGGTTCGGTAGGATGCAGAAACCAGTCTAAACCAGTTTGAAACTGGAATATTGCGGTGAAAACCCACCCAAAACCGGATTTTCTTGAATTCTTTGACCCCGAAAATCGAAAAAACGGAAAGGCTATAGCCTTAGGGATTGTTCCAAAACGGAGTCAAAATATTGGGTCTCCGATTCCGGTTTAAACCGGTTTGGAGGTTCGGTAGGATGCAGAAACCGTTCCAAACCAGTTTGGAACCACAATATTCCGGTAAAAGCACACCCAAAACCGGATTTCTCTTGAATTTTTTGACCCCGAAAATCGAAAAAACCTAAAGGCTATAACCTTAGAGTTTTCCAAAAACAGGGTCAAAGTTTTGTCTCTCCGATTCCGGTTTAAACCGGTTTGGAGGTTCGGTAGGATGCAGAAACCGGTCTAAACCCGTTTGAAACTGGAATATTTCGGTGAAAACCCACCCAAAACCGGATTTTTCTTGAATTTTTTGACCCCAGAAAATCGAAAAGCGGAAAGGCCAGCCTTGGGGATTTTTTCAAAACGGTGTCAAAATTTTGGTTCTCCGATTCTGGCTTAAACCGGTTTGGAACTTCGGTAGGATGCAGAAACCGGTTTAGATTCCGGTTTAAACCGGTTTGGAGGTTCGGTAGTAGGCAGAAACCGGTCTAAACCAGTTTGAAACTGGAATACCCCGGTGAAAACCCACCAAAACCGGATTTTTCTTTAATTTTCAGACCCCCGAGAATCGAAAAAACGAAAAGGCTATAGCCATAGGGTTTTCCAAAAACCGGGTCATAATTTTGTCTCTCCGATTCCCGTTTAAACCGGTTTGGAGGTTCGGTAGGGTGCAGAAACCAGTCTAAACCAGTTTGAAACTGGAATATTCCGGTAAAAACCCACCCAAAACCGGATTTTTCTTGAATTTTTAGACCCCGAGAATCGAAAAAACGGAAAGGCTATAGCCTTAGGATTTTTCCAAAAACATGGTCAAAGTTTTGTCTCTCCGATTCCGGTTTAAACTGGTTTGGAGGTTCGGTGGGAAGCAGAAACCGGTCTAAACCAGTTTGAAACTGCAATATTCCGTTGAAAACCCACCCAAAACCGGACTTTTCTAGAATTATTTGACCCCCGAAAATCGAAAAAACGGAAAGGCTATAGTTTTAGGGATTTTCCAAAAGCGATGTCAAAATATTGGTTCTCCGATTTCGGTCTAAACCGGTTTGGGGGTTCGGTAGGATGCAGAAACCTGTCTAAACTAGATTGAAATCGGAATGTTCCGGTGAAAACCCACCAAAAACCGGATTTTTCTAGAATTTTTTGAACCCCGAAAATCGAAAAAACGGAAAGGCTGTAGCCTTAGGGATTGTTCCAAAACCGGGTCATAATTTTGTCTCTCCGATTCCGGTTTAAAGCGGTTTGGAGGTTCGGTAGGAGGCAGAAACCGGTCTAAGCCAGTTTGAAACTGGAATATTTCGGTGAAAACCCACCCAAAACCGGATTTTTCTTGAATTTTTAGACGCCAGAAAATCAAAAAAGCGGAAAGGCCAGCCTTGGGGATTTTTTCAAAACGGTGTCAAAATTGTGGTTCTCCGATTCCGGTTCAAACCGGTTTGGAACTTCGGTAGGATGCAGAAACCGGTTTAGATGCCGGTTTAAACCGGTTTGGAGGTTCGGTAGTAGGCAGAAACCGGTCTAAACCAGTTTGAAACTGGAATACCCCGGTGAAAACCCCACCCAAAACCGGATTTTTCTTTAATTTTCAGACCCCCGAGAATCGAAAAAACGAATAGGCTATAGCATTAGGGTTTTCCAAAAACCGGGTCATAATTTTGTCTCTCCGATTCCGGTTTAAACCGGTTTGGAGGTTCGGTAGGATGCAGAAACCAGTCTAAACCAGTTTGAAACTGGAATATTGCGTTGAAAACCCACCCAAAACCGGATTTTCTTGAATTTTTTGACCCCGAAAATCGAAAAAACGGAAAGGCTATAGCCTTAGGGATTGTTCCAAAACGGAGTCAAAATATTGGGTCTCCGATTCCGGTTTAAACCGGTTTGGAGGTTCGGTAGGATGCAGAAACCGGTCCAAACCAGTTTGGAACTACAATATTCCGGTGAAAGCCCACCCAAAACCGGATTTCTCTTGAATTTTTTGACCCCGAAAATCGAAAAAACCTAAAGGCTATAACCTTAGAGTTTTCCAAAAACCGAGTCATAATCTTGTCTCCGCTATTCCGGTTTAAACCGGTTTGGAGGTTCGGTAGTGTGCAGAAACCAGTCTAAACCAGTTTGAAACTGGAATATTGCGGTAAAAACCCACCCAAAACCGGATTTTTCTTGAATTATTAGACCCCGAGAATCGAAAAAACGGAAAGGCTATAGCCTTAGGGTTTTCCAAAAACCGGGTCATAATTTTGTCTCTCCGATTCCGGTTTAAACCGGTTTGGATGTTCGGTAGTAGGCAGAAACCGGTCTAAACCAGTTTGAAACTGGAATACTCCTGGGAAACACCACCCAAAACCGGATTTTTCTTGAATTTTTTGACCCCCGAAAATCGAAAAAACAGAAAGGCTATAGCCTTAGGATTTTTCCAAAAACATGGTCAAAGTTTTGTCTCTCCGATTCCGGTTTAAACTGGTTTGGAGGTTCGGTGGGAAGCAGAAACCAGTCTAAACCAGTTTGAAACTGCAATATTCCGTTGAAAACCCACCCAAAACCGGATTTTTCTAGAATTATTTGACCCCCGAAAATCGAAAAAACGGAAAGGCTATAGTTTTAGGGATTTTCCAAAAACGGTGTCAAAATATTGGTTCTCCGATTTCGGTCTAAACCGGTTTGGGGGTTCGGTAGGATGCAGAAACCTGTCTAAACTAGATTGAAACCGGAATGTTCCGGTGAAAACCCACCAAAAACCGGATTTTTCTAGAATTATTTGACCCCGAAAATCGAAAAAACCTCAAGGCTATAGCCTTAGGGATTGTTCCAAAACGGAGTCATAATTTTGTCTCTCCGATTCCGGTTCAAACCGGTTTGGAGGTTCGGTAGTAGGCAGAAACCGGTCTAAACCAGTTTGAAACCGGAATACTCCGGGGAAAACCCACCCAAAACCGGATTTTTCTTGAATTTTTTGACGCCTGAAAATCAAAAAAGCGGAAAGGCCAGCCTTGGGGATTTTTTCAAAACGGTGTCAAAATTGTGGTTCTCCGATTCCGGTTTAAACCGGGTTGGAGGTTCGGTAGTAGGCAGAAACCGGTCTAAACCAGTTTGAAACTGGAATACCCCGGTGAAAACCCACCAAAACCGGATTTTTCTTTAATTTTCAGACCACCGAGAATCGAAAAAACGAATAGGCTATAGCATTAGGGTTTTCCAAAAACCGGGTCATAATTTTGTCTCTCCGATTCCGGTTTAAACCGATTTGGATGTTCGGTAGGATGCAGAAACCGGTCCAAACCAGTTTGGAACTACAATATTCCGGTGAAAACCCACCCAAAACCGGATTTCTCTTGAATTTTTTGAACCCCGAAAATCGAAAAAACCTAAAGGCTATAACCTTAGAGTTTTCCAAAAACCGGGTCATAATTTTGTCTCTCCGATTCCCGTTTAAACCGGTTTGGAGGTTCGGTAGGATGCAGAAACGAGTCTAAACCAGTTTGAAACTGGAATATTG
Source organism: Phallusia mammillata (assembly GCF_965637545.1). NCBI lineage: Eukaryota > Metazoa > Chordata > Ascidiacea > Phlebobranchia > Ascidiidae > Phallusia > Phallusia mammillata. The sequence goes on from NC_137258.1 coordinate 8,494,108, forward strand.
CGGTGAAAACCCACCAAAACCGGATTTTCTTGAATTTTTTGACCCCGAAAATCGAAAAAACGGAAAGGCTATAGCCTTAGGGATTGTTCCAAAACGGAGTCAAAATATTGGGTCTCCGATTCCGGTCTAAACCGGTTTGGAGGTTCAGTAGGATGCAGAAACCGGTCCAAACCAGTTTGGAACTACAATATTCCGGTGAAAGCCCACCCAAAACCGGATTTCTCTTGAATTTTTTGACCCCGAAAATCGAAAAAACCTAAAGGCTATAACCTTAGAGTTTTCCAAAAACCGGGTCATAATTTTGTCTCTCCGATTCCCGTTTAAACCGGTTTGGATGTTCGGTAGGGTGCAGAAACCAGTCTAAACCAGTTTGAAACTGGAATATTGCGGTAAAAACCCACCCAAAACCGGATTTTTCTTGAATTTTTAGACCCCGAGAATTGAAAAAACGGAAAGGCTATAACCTTAGAGTTTTCCAAAAACCGAGTCATAATCTTGTCTCCGCTATTCCGGTTTAAACCGGTTTGGAGGTTCGGTAGTGTGCAGAAACCAGTCTAAACCAGTTTGAAACTGGAATATTGCGGTGAAAACCCACCCAAAACCGGATTTTTCTTGAATTATTAGACCCCGAGAATCGAAAAAACGGAAAGGCTATAGCCTTAGGGTTTTCGAAAAAGCGGGTCATAATTTTGTCTCTCCGATTCCGGTTTAAACAGGTTTGGATGTTCGGTAGTAGGCAGAAACCGGTCTAAACCAGTTTGAAACTGGAATACTCCTGGGAAACACCACCCAAAACCGGATTTTTCTTGAATTTTTTGACCCCCGAGAATCGAAAAAACGGAAAGGCTATAGCCTTAGGATTTTTCCAAAAACATGGTCAAAGTTTTGTCTCTCCGATTCCGGTTTAAACTGGTTTGGAGGTTCGGTGGGAAGCAGAAACCGGTCTAAACCAGTTTGAAACTGCAATATTCCGTTGAAAACCCACCCAAAACCGGATTTTTCTAGAATTATTTGACCCCCGAAAATCGAAAAAACGGAAAGGCTATAGTTTTAGGGATTTTCCAAAAACGGTGTCAAAATATTGGTTCTCCGATTTCGGTCTAAACCGGTTTGGGGGTTCGGTAGGATGCAGAAACCTGTCTAAACTAGATTGAAACCGGAATGTTCCGGTGAAAACCCACCAAAAACCGGATTTTTCTAGAATTATTTGACCCCGAAAATCGAAAAAACCTAAAGGCTATAGCCTTAGGGATTGTTCCAAAACGGAGTCATAATTTTGTCTCTCCGATTCCGGTTCAAACCGGTTTGGAGGTTCGGTAGTAGGCAGAAACCGGTCTAAACCAGTTTGAAACTGGAATACCCCGGTGAAAACCCACCAAAACCTGATTTTTCTTTAATTTTCAGACCCCCGAGAATCGAAAAAACGAATAGGCTATAGCATTAGGGTTTTCCAAAAACCGGGTCATAATTTTGTCTCTCCGATTCCGGTTTAAACCGGTTTGGAGGTTCGGTAGGATGCAGAAACCGGTCCAAACCAGTTTGGAACTACAATATTCCGGTGAAAACCCACCCAAAACCGGATTTCTCTTGAATTTTTTGACCCCGAAAATCGAAAAAACCTAAAGGCTATAACCTTAGAGTTTTCCAAAAACCGGGTCATAATTTTGTCTCTCCGATTCCCGTTTAAACCGGTTTGGATGTTCGGTAGGATGCAGAAACCAGTCTAAACCAGTTTGAAACTGGAATATTGCGGTAAAAACCCACCCAAAACCGGATTTTTCTTGAATTTTTAGACCCCGAGAATCGAAAAAACGGAAAGGCTATAAACTTAGAGTTTTCCTAAAACCGAGTCATAATCTTGTCTCCGCTATTCCGGTTTAAACCGGTGTGGAGGTTCGGTAGTAGGCAGAAACCTGTCTAAACCCGTTTGAAACTGGAATATTTCGGTGAAAACCCACCCAAAACCGGATTTTTCTTGAATTTTTTGACCCCAGAAAATCGAAAAGCGGAAAGGCCAGCCTTGGGGATTTTTTCAAAACGGTGTCAAAATTGTGGTTCTCCGATTCTGGCTTAAACCGGTTTGGAACTTCGGTAGGATGCAGAAACCGGTCTAAACCAGTTTGAAACTGGAATACCCCGGTGAAAACCCACCAAAACCGGATTTTTCTTTAATTTTCAGACCCCCGAGAATCGAAAAAACGAAAAGGCTATAGCCATAGGGTTTTCCAAAAACCGGGTCATAATTTTGTCTCTCCGATTCCCGTTTAAACCGGTGTGGAGGTTCGGTAGTAGGCAGAAACCTGTCTAAACCCGTTTGAAACTGGAATATTTCGGTGAAAACCCACCCAAAACCGGATTTTTCTTGAATTTTTTGACCCCAGAAAATCGAAAAGCGGAAAGGCCAGCCTTGGGGATTTTTTCAAAACGGTGTCAAAATTTTGGTTCTCCGATTCTGGCTTAAACCGGTTTGGAACTTCGGTAGGATGCAGAAACCGGTCTAAACCAGTTTGAAACTGGAATACCCCGGTGAAAACCCACCAAAACCGGATTTTTCTTTAATTTTCAGACCCCCGAGAATCGAAAAAACGAAAAGGCTATAGCCATAGGGTTTTCCAAAAACCGGGTCATAATTTTGTCTCTCCGATTCCCGTTTAAACCGGTTTGGAGGTTCGGTAGGGTGCAGAAACCAGTCTAAACCAGTTTGAAACTGGAATATTGCGGTAAAAACCCACCCAAAACCGGATTTTTCTTGAATTTTTAGACCCCGAGAATCGAAAAAACGGAAAGGCTATAGCCTTAGGGTTTTCGAAAAAGCGGGTCATAATTTTGTCTCTCCGATTCCGGTTTAAACCGGTTTGGATGTTCGGTAGTAGGCAGAAACGGGTCTAAACCAGTTTGAAACTGGAATACTCCTGGGAAACACCACCCACAACCGGATTTTTCTTGAATTTTTTGACCCCCGAAAATCGAAAAAACAGAAAGGCTATAGGTTTAGGCCTTAGGATTTTTCCAAAAACATGGTCAAAGTTTTGTCTCTCCGATTCCGGTTTAAACTGGTTTGGAGGTTCGGTGGGAAGCAGAAACCGGTCTAAACCAGTTTGAAACTGCAATATTCCGTTGAAAACCCACCCAAAACCGGATTTTTCTAGAATTATTTGACCCCCGAAAATCGAAAAAACGGAAAGGCTATAGTTTTAGGGATTTTCCAAAAACGGTGCCAAAATATTGGTTCTCCGATTTCGGTCTAAACCGGTTTGGGGGTTCGGTAGGATGCAGAAACCTGTCTAAACTAGATTGAAACCGGAATGTTCCGGTGAAAACCCACCAAAAACCGGATTTTTCTAGAATTATTTGACCCCGAAAATCGAAAAAACCTAAAGGCTATAGCCTTAGGGATTGTTCCAAAACGGAGTCATAATTTTGTCTCTCCGATTCCGGTTCAAACCGGTTTGGAGGTTCGGTAGTAGGCAGAAACCGGTCTAAACCAGTTTGAAACCGGAATACTCCGGGGAAAACCTACCCAAAACCGGATTTTTCTTGAATTTTTGACGCCTGAAAATCAAAAAAGCGGAAAGGCCAGCCTTGGGGATTTTTTCAAAACGGTGTCAAAATTGTGGTTCTCCGATTCCGGTTCAAACCGGTTTGGAACTTCGGTAGGATGCAGAAACCGGTTTAGATGCCGGTTTAAACCGGGTTGGAGGTTCGGTAGTAGGCAGAAACCGGTCTAAACCAGTTTGAAACTGGAATACCCCGGTGAAAACCCCACCCAAAACCGGATTTTTCTTGAATTTTCAGACCCCCGAGAATCGAAAAAACGAATAGGCTATAGCATTAGGGTTTTCCAAAAACCGGGTCATAATTTTGTCTCTCGGATTCCGGTTTAAACCGGTTTGGAGGTTCGGTAGGATGCAGAAACCAGTCTAAACCAGTTTGAAACTGGAATATTGCGTTGAAAACCCACCCAAAACCGGATTTTCTTGAATTTTTTGACCCCGAAAATCGAAAAAACGGAAAGGCTATAGCCTTAGGGATTGTTCCAAAACGGAGTCAAAATATTGGGTCTCCGATTCCGGTCTAAACCGGTTTGGAGGTTCGGTAGGAAGCAGAAACCGGTCCAAACCAGTTTGGAACTACAATATTCCGGTGAAAGCCCACCCAAAACCGGATTTTTCTTGAATTTTTTGACCCCGAGAATCGAAAAAACCTAAAGGCTATAACCTTAGAGTTTTCCAAAAACCGAGTCATAATCTTGTCTCCGCTATTCCGATTTAAACCGGTTTGGAGATTCGGTAGGATGCAAAAACCGGTCTAAACCAGTTTGAAACTGGAATACCCCGGTGAAAACCCACCAAAACCGGATTTTTCTATAATTTTCAGACCCCCGAGAATCGAAAAAACGAAAAGGCTATAGCCTTAGGGTTTTCCAAAAACCGGGTCATAATTTTGTCTCTCCGATTCCCGTTTAAACCGGTTTGGAGGTTCGGTAGGGTGCAGAAATCAGTCTAAACCAGTTTGAAACTGGAATATTGCGGTAAAAACCCACCCAAAACCGGATTTTTCTTGAATTATTAGACCCCGAAAATCGAAAAAACGGAAAGGCTATAGCCTTAGGGTTTTCGAAAAAGCGGGTCATAATTTTGTCTCTGCGATTCCGGTTTTAACCGGTTTGGAGGTTCGGTAGTAGGCAGAAACGGGTCTAAACCAGTTTGAAACTGGAATACTCCTGGGAAACACCACCCAAAACCGGATTTTTCTTGAATTTTTTGACCCCCGAAAATCGAAAAAACAGAAAGGCTATAGTTTTAGGCCTTAGGATTTTTCCAAAAACATGGTCAAAGTTTTGTCTCTCCGATTCCGGTTTAAACTGGTTTGGAGGTTCGGTGGGAAGCAGAAACCGGTCTAAACCAGTTTGAAACTGAAATATTCCGTTGAAAACCCACCCAAAACCGGATTTTTCTAGAATTATTTGACCCCCGAAAATCGAAAAAACGGAAAGGCTATAGTTTTAGGGATTTTCCAAAAACGGTGTCAAAATATTGGTTCTCCGATTTCGGTCTAAACCGGTTTGGGGGTTCGGTAGGATGCAGAAACCTGTCTAAACTAGATTGAAACCGGAATGTTCCGGTGAAAACCCACCAAAAACCGGATTTTTCTAGAATTATTTGAACCCCGAAAATCGAAAAAACGGAAAGGCTGTAGCCTTAGGGATTGTTCCAAAACCGGGTCATAATTTTGTCTCTGCGATTCCGGTTTAAAGCGGTTTGGAGGTTCGGTAGGATGCAGAAACCGGTCTAAACCAGTTTGAAACTGGAATATTTCGGTGAAAACCCACCCAAAACCGGATTTTTCTTGAACTTTTTGACGCCAGAAAATCGAAAAAAGCGGAAAGGCCAGCCTTGGGGATTTTTTCAAAACGGTGTCAAAATTGTGGTTCTCCGATTCCGGTTCAAACCGGTTTGGAACTTCGGTAGGATGCAGAAACCGGTTTAGATGCCGGTTTAAACCGGTTTGGAGGTTCGGTAGGAGGCAGAAACCGGTCTAAACCAGTTTGAAACTGGAATATTTCGGTGAAAACCCACCCAAAACCGGATTTTTCTTGAATTTTTAGACGCCAGAAAATCAAAAAAGCGGAAAGGCCAGCCTTGGGGATTTTTTCAAAACGGTGTCAAAATTGTGGTTCTCCGATTCCGGTTCAAACCGGTTTGGAACTTCGGTAGGATGCAGAAACCGGTTTAGATCCCGGTTTAAACCGGTTTGGAGGTTCGGTAGTAGGCAGAAACCGGTCTAAACCAGTTTGAAACTGGAATACCCCGGTGAAAACCCCACCCAAAACCGGATTTTTCTTTAATTTTCAGACCCCCGAGAATCGAAAAAACGAATAGGCTATAGCATTAGGGTTTTCCAAAAACATGGTCATAATTTTGTCTCTCCGATTCCGGTTTAAACCGGTTTGGAGGTTCGGTAGGATGCAGAAACCAGTCTAAACCAGTTTGAAACTGGAATATTGCGGTGAAAACCCACCCAAAACCGGATTTTCTTGAATTTTTTGACCCCGAAAATCGAAAAAACGGAAAGGCTATAGCCTTAGGGATTGTTCCAAAACGGAGTCAAAATATTGGGTCTCCGATTCCGGTCTAAACCGGTTTGGAGGTTCGGTAGGATGCAGAAACCGGTCCAAACCAGTTTGGAACTACAATATTCCGGTGAAAGCCCACCCAAAACCGGATTTTTCTTGAATGTTTTGACCCCGAAAATCGAAAAAACCTAAAGGCTATAACATTAGAGTTTTCCAAAAACCGAGTCATAATCTTGTCTCTGCTATTCCGGTTTAAACCGGTTTGGAGGTTCGGTAGGATGCAAAAACCGGTCTTAACCCGTTTGAAACTGGAATATTTCGGTGAAAACCCACCCAAAACCGGATTTTTCTTGAATTTTTTGACGCCAGAAAATCGAAAAAAGCGGAAAGGCCAGCCTTGGGGATTTTTTCAAAACGGTGTCAAAATTGTGGTTCTCCGATTCCGGCTTAAACCGGTTTGGAACTTCGGTAGGATGCAGAAACCGGTTTAGATGCCGGTTTAAACCGGTTTGGAGGTTCGGTAGCAGGCAGAAACCGGTCTAAACCAGTTTGAAACTGGAATACACCGGTGAAAACCCACCAAAACCGGATTTTTCTTTAATTTTCAGACCCCCGAGAATCGAAAAAACGAAAAGGCTATAGCCTTAGTGTTTTCGAAAAACCGGGTCATAATTTTGTCTCTGCGATTCCGGTTTAAACCGGTTTGGAGGTTCGGTAGTAGGCAGAAACCGGTCTAAACCAGTTTGAAACTGGAATACTCCTGGGAAACACCACCCAAAACCGGATTTTTCTTGAATTTTTTGACCCCCGAAAATCGAAAAAACAGAAAGGCTATAGGTTTAGGCCTTAGGATTTTTCCAAAAACATGGTCAAAGTTTTGTCTCTCCGATTCCGGTTTAAACTGGTTTGGAGGTTCGGTGGGAAGCAGAAACCGGTCTAAACCAGTTTGAAACTGCAATATTCCGTTGAAAACCCACCCAAAACCGGATTTTTCTAGAATTATTTGACCCCCGAAAATCGAAAAAACGGAAAGGCTATAGTTTTAGGGATTTTCCAAAAACGGTTTCAAAATATTGGTTCTCCCATTCCGGTCTAAACCGGTTTGGGGGTTCGGTAGGATGCAGAAACCTGTCTAAACTAGATTGAAACCGGAATGTTCCGTTGAAAACCCACCAAAAACCGGATTTTTCTAGAATTTTTTGAACCCCGAAAATCGAAAAAACGGAAAGGCTATAGCCTTAGGGATTGTTCCAAAACGGAGTCATAATTTTGTCTCTCCGATTCCGGTTCAAACCGGTTTGGAGGTTCGGTAGTAGGAAGAACCTGGTCTAAACCAGTTTGAAACCGGAATACTCCGGTGAAAACCCTCCCAAAACCGGATTTTTCTTGAATTTTTTGAGGCCTGAAAATCGAAAAAACGGAATGGCTATAGCCTTAGGGTTTTCCAAAAACCGGGTCATAATTTTGTCTCTGCGATTCCGGTTTAAAGCGGTTTGGAGGTTCGGTAGGATGCCTTAGGGTTTTCCAAAAACCGGGTCATAATTTTGTCTCTGCGATTCCGGTTTAAAGCGGTTTGGAGGTTCGGTAGGATGCAGAAACCGGTCTAAACCAGTTTGAAACTGGAATATTTCGGTGAAAACCCACCCAAAACCGGATTTTTCTTGAACTTTTTGACGCCAGAAAATCGAAAAAAGCGGAAAGGCCAGCCTTGGGGATTTTTTCAAAACGGTGTCAAAATTGTGGTTCTCCGATTCCGGTTCAAACCGGTTTGGAACTTCGGTAGGATGCAGAAACCGGTTTAGATGCCGGTTTAAACCGGTTTGGAGGTTCGGTAGGAGGCAGAAACCGGTCTAAACCAGTTTGAAACTGGAATATTTCGGTGAAAACCCACCCAAAACCGGATTTTTCTTGAATTTTTAGACGCCAGAAAATCAAAAAAGCGGAAAGGCCAGCCTTGGGGATTTTTTCAAAACGGTGTCAAAATTGTGGTTCTCCGATTCCGGTTCAAACCGGTTTGGAACTTCGGTAGGATGCAGAAACCGGTTTAGATCCCGGTTTAAACCGGTTTGGAGGTGCGGTAGTAGGCAGAAACCGGTCTAAACCAGTTTGAAACTGGAATACCCCGGTGAAAACCCCACCCAAAACCGGATTTTTCTTTAATTTTCAGACCCCCGAGAATCGAAAAAACGAATAGGCTATAGCATTAGGGTTTTCCAAAAACCGGGTCATAATTTTGTCTCTCCGATTCCGGTTTAAACCGGTTTGGAGGTTCGGTAGGATGCAGAAACCAGTCTAAACCAGTTTGAAACTGGAATATTGCGTTGAAAACCCACCCAAAACCGGATTTTCTTGAATTTTTTGACCCCGAAAATCGAAAAAACGGAAAGGCTATAGCCTTAGGGATTGTTCCAAAACGGAGTCAAAATATTGGGTCTCCGATTCCGGTCTAAACCGGTTTGGAGGTTCGGTAGGATGCAGAAACCGGTCCAAACCAGTTTGGAACTACAATATTCCGGTGAAAGCCCACCCAAAACCGGATTTTTCTTGAATTTTTTGACCCCGAAAATCGAAAAAACCTAAAGGCTATAACATTAGAGTTTTCCAAAAACCGAGTCATAATCTTGTCTCTGCTATTCCGGTTTAAACCGGTTTGGAGGTTCGGTAGGATGCAAAAACCGGTCTTAACCCGTTTGAAACTGGAATATTTCGGTGAAAACCCACCCAAAACCGGATTTTTCTTGAATTTTTTGACGCCAGAAAATCGAAAAAAGCGGAAAGGCCAGCCTTGGGGATTTTTTCAAAACGGTGTCAAAATTGTGGTTCTCCGATTCCGGCTTAAACCGGTTTGGAACTTCGGTAGGATGCAGAAACCGGTTTAGATGCCGGTTTAAACCGGTTTGGAGGTTCGGTAGCAGGCAGAAACCGGTCTAAACCAGTTTGAAACTGGAATACACCGGTGAAAACCCACCAAAACCGGATTTTTCTTTAATTTTCAGTCCCCCGAGAATCGAAAAAACGAAAAGGCTATAGCCTTAGTGTTTTCGAAAAACCGGGTCATAATTTTGTCTCTGCGATTCCGGTTTAAACCGGTTTGGAGGTTCGGTAGTAGGCAGAAACCGGTCTAAACCAGTTTGAAACTGGAATACTCCTGGGAAACACCACCCAAAACCGGATTTTTCTTGAATTTTTTGACCCCCGAAAATCGAAAAAACAGAAAGGCTATAGGTTTAGGCCTTAGGATTTTTCCAAAAACATGGTCAAAGTTTTGTCTCTCCGATTCCGGTTTAAACTGGTTTGGAGGTTCGGTGGGAAGCAGAAACCGGTCTAAACCAGTTTGAAACTGCAATATTCCGTTGAAAACCCACCCAAAACCGGATTTTTCTAGAATTATTTGACCCCCGAAAATCGAAAAAACGGAAAGGCTATAGTTTTAGGGATTTTCCAAAAACGGTTTCAAAATATTGGTTCTCCCATTCCGGTCTAAACCGGTTTGGGGGTTCGGTAGGATGCAGAAACCTGTCTAAACTAGATTGAAACCGGAATGTTCCGTTGAAAACCCACCAAAAACCGGATTTTTCTAGAATTTTTTGAACCCCGAAAATCGAAAAAACGGAAAGGCTATAGCCTTAGGGATTGTTCCAAAACGGAGTCATAATTTTGTCTCTCCGATTCCGGTTCAAACCGGTTTGGAGGTTCGGTAGTAGGAAGAACCCGGTCTAAACCAGTTTGAAACCGGAATACTCCGGTGAAAACCCTCCCAAAACCGGATTTTTCTTGAATTTTTTGAGGCCTGAAAATCGAAAAAACGGAATGGCTATAGCCTTAGGGTTTTCCAAAAACCGGGTCATAATTTTGTCTCTGCGATTCCGGTTTAAAGCGGTTTGGAGGTTCGGTAGGATGCCTTAGGGTTTTCCAAAAACCGGGTCATAATTTTGTCTCTGCGATTCCGGTTTAAAGCGGTTTGGAGGTTCGGTAGGATGCAGAAACCGGTCTAAACCAGTTTGAAACTGGAATTTTTCGGTGAAAACCCACCCAAAACCGGATTTTTCTTGAATTTTTTGACGCCAGGAAATCAAAAAAGCGGAAAGGCCAGCCTTGGGGATTTTTACAAAACGGTCTCAAAATTGTGGTTCTCCGATTCCGGTTCAAACCGGTTTGGAACTTCGGTAGGATGCAGAAACCGGTTTAGATGCCGGTTTAAACCGGTTTGGAGGTTCGGTAGTAGGCAGAAACCGGTCTAAACCAGTTTGAAACTGGAATACCCCGGTGAAAACCCCACCCAAAACCGGATTTTTCTTTAATTTTCAGACCCCCGAGAATCGAAAAAACGAATAGGCTATAGCCTTAGGGATTGTTCCAAAACGGAGTCAAAATATTGGGTCTCCGATTCCGGTCTAAACCGGTTTGGAGGTTCGGTAGGATGCAGAAACCGGTCCAAACCAGTTTGGAACTACAATATTCCGGTGAAAGCCCACCCAAAACCGGATTTCTCTTGAATTTTTTGACCCCGAAAATCGAAAAAACCAAAAGGCTATAAACTTAGAGTTTTCCAAAAACCGGGTCATAATTTTGTCTCTCCGATTCCCGTTTAAACCGGTTTGGATGTTCGGTAGGGTGCAGAAACCAGTCTAAACCAGTTTGAAACTGGAATATTGCGGTAAAAACCCACCCAAAACCGGATTTTTCTTGAATTTTTAGACCCCGAGAATCGAAAAAAGCGGAAAGGCTATAGCCTTAGGGTTTTCGAAAAAGCGGGTCATAATTTTGTCTCTGCGATTCCGGTTTAAACCGGTTTGGAGGTTCGGTAGTAGGCAGAAACCGGTCTAAACCAGTTTGAAACTGGAATACTCCTGGGAAACACCACCCAAAACCGGATTTTTCTTGAATTTTTTGACCCCCGAAAATCGAAAAACAGAAAGGCTATAGGTTTAGGCCTTAGGATTTTTCCAAAAACATGGTCAAAGTTTTGTCTCTCCGATTCCGGTTTAAACTGGTTTGGAGGTTCGGTGGGAAGCAGAAACCGGTCTAAACCAGTTTGAAACTGAAATATTCCGTTGAAAACCCACCCAAAACCGGATTTTTCTAGAATTATTTGACCCCCGAAAATCGAAAAAACGGAAAGGCTATAGTTTTAGGGATTTTCCAAAAACGGTTTCAAAATATTGGTTCTCCGATTCCGGTCTAAACCGGTTTGGGGGTTCGGTAGGAGGCAGAAACCTGTCTAAACTAGATTGAAACCGGAATGTTCCGGTGAAAACCCACCAAAAACCGGATTTTTCTAGAATTTTTTGAACCCCGAAAATCGAAAAAACGGAAAGGCCTTAGGGATTGTTCCAAATCGGAGTCATAATTTTTGTTTTTCCGATTCCGGTTTAAACCGGTTTGGAGGTTCGGTAGTAGGCAGAAACCGGTCTAAACCAGTTTGAAACTAGAATACTCCGGTGAAAACCCACCCAAAACCGGATTTTTCTTGAATTTTTTGACGCCTGAAAATCGAAAAAACGGGAAGGCTATAGCCTTAGGGTTTTCCAAAAACCGGGTCATAATTTTGTCTCTGCTATTCCGGTTTAAAGCGGTTTGGAGGTTCGGTAGGATGCAGAAACCGGTCTAAACCAGTTTGAAACTGGAATATTTCGGTGAAAACCCACCCAAAACCGGATTTTTCTTGAATTTTTTGACGCCCGAAAATCAAAAAAGCGGAAAGGCCAGCCTTGGGGATTTTTTCAAAACGGTGTCAAAATTGTGGTTCTCCGATTCCGGTTCAAACCGGTTTGGAACTTCGGTAGGATGCAGAAACCAGTCTAAACCAGTTTGAAACTGGAATACCCCGGTGAAAACCCACCAAAACCGGATTTTTCTTTAATTTTCAGACCCCCGAGAATCGAAAAAACGAATAGGCTATAGCATTAGGGTTTTCCAAAAAACGGAGTCAAAATATTGGGTCTCCGATTCCGGTCTAAATCGGTTTGGAGGTTCGGTAGGATGCAGAAACCGGTCTAAACCAGTTTGAAACTGGAATATTTCGGTGAAAACCCACCCAAAACCGGATTTTTCTTGAATTTTTTGACGCCCGAAAATCAAAAAAGCGGAAAGGCCAGCCTTGGGGATTTTTTCAAAACGGTGTCAAAATTGTGGTTCTCCGATTCCGGTTCAAACCGGTTTGGAACTTCGGTAGGATGCAGAAACCGGTCTAAACCAGTTTGAAACTGGAATACCCCGGTGAAAACCCACCAAAACCGGATTTTTCTTTAATTTTCAGACCCCCGAGAATCGAAAAAACGAATAGGCTATAGCATTAGGGTTTTCCAAAAACCGGGTCATAATTTTGTCTCTGCGATTCCGGTTTAAACCGGTTTGGAGGTTCGGTAGTAGGCAGAAACCGGTCTAAACCAGTTTGAAACAGGAATACCACGGTGAAAACCAACCAAAACCGGATTTTCTAAAATTTTTGACCCCGAAAATCGAAAAAACGGAAAGGCTATAGCCTTAGGGATTGTTCCAAAACGGAGTCAAAATATTGGTTCTCCGATTCCGGTCTAAATCGGTTTGGAGGTTCGGTAGGATGCTGAAACCGGTCTAAACCAGTTTGAAACTGGAATACCCCGTTGAAAACCCACCAAAACCGGATTTTTCTTTAATTTTCAGACCCCCGAGAATCGAAAAAACGAATAGGCTATAGCATTAGGGTTTTCCAAAAACCGGGTCATAATTTTGTCTCTCCGATTCCGGTTTAAACCGGTTTGGAGGTTCGGTAGGATGCAGAAACGAGTCTAAACCAGTTTGAAACTGGAATATTGCGGTGAAAACCCACCCAAAACCGGATTTTCTTGCATTTTTTGACCCCGAAAATCGAAAAAACGGAAAGGCTATAGCCTTAGGGATTGTTCCAAAACGGAGTCAAAATATTGGGTCTCCGATTCCGGTCTAAATCGGTTTGGAGTTTCGGTAGGATGCAGAAACCGGTCCAAACCAGTTTGGAACTACAATATTCCGGTGAAAGCCCACCCAAAACCGGATTTTTCTTGAATTTTTTGACCCCGAAAATCGAAAAAACCTAAAGGCTATAACCTTAGAGTTTTCCAAAAACCGAGTCATAATCTTGTCTTTGCTATTCCGGTTTAAACCGGTTTGTAGGTTCGGTAGGATGCAGAAATCGGCCTTAACCAGTTTGAAACTGGAATATTTCGGTGAAAACCCACCCAAAACCGGATTTTTCTTGAATTTTTTGACGCCCGAAATCGAAAAAAGCGGAAAGGCCAGCCTTGGGGATTTTTTCAAAACGGTGTCAAAATTGTGGTTCTCCGATTCCGGCTTAAACCGGTTTGGAACTTCGGTAGGATGCAGAAACCGGCTTAGATGCCGGTTTAAACCGGTTTGGAGGTTCGGTAGTAGGCAGAAACCGGTCTAAACCAGTTTGAAATTGGAATACCCCGGTGAAAACCCACCAAAACCTGATTTTTCTTTAATTTTCAGACCCCCGAGAATCGAAAAAACGAATAGGTTACAGCCTTAGGATTTTTCCAAAAACCGGGTCATAATTTTGTCTCTCGGATTCCGGTTTAAACCGGTTGTGAGGTTCGGTATGATGCAGAAACCGGTCTAAACCAGTTTGAAACTGGAATATTCCGGTGAAAACCCATCCAAAACCAGAGTTTTCTTGAATTTTTTGACCCCCAAAAATCGAAAAAACGGAAAGGCTATAGCCTTAGGGATTATTCCAAAACGGAGTCAAAACATTGGTTCTCCAATAGCGGTCTAAACCGGTTTGGAGGTTCGGTAGGATGCAAAAACCGGTCCAAACCAGTTTGAAACTACAATATTCCGGTGAAAGCCCACCCAAAACCGGTTTTTTCTTGAATTTGTAGACGCCCGAAAATCGAAAAAACGGAAAGGCAAGCCTTGTTGATTTTTCCAAAACGGTGTCAAAATTGTGGTTCTCCGATTCCGGTTCAAACCGGTTTGGAACTTCGGTAGGATGCAGAAACCGGTCTAAACCAGTTTGAAACTGGAATATTCCGGTGAAAACCCACCCAAAACCGGATTTTTCATTAATTTGTAGACCCCGAGAATCGAAAAAACGGAAAGGCTATAACCTCAGAGTTTTCGAAAAACCGGGTCATAATCTTGTCTCTGCGATTCCGGTTTAAACCGGTTTGGAGGTTCTGTAGGATGCAGAAACCGGTCTAAACCAGTTTGAAATTGGAATATTGCGGTGAAAACCCACACAAAACCGGATTTTTCTGGAATTTTCAGACCCCGAAAATCGAATCAAAGGAAAGGCAAGCCTTGTGGATTTTTTCAAAACGGTGTCAAAATTGTGGTTCTCCGATTCCGGTTTAAACCGGTTTCGAACTTCAGTAGGATGCAGAAACCGGTTTAGATACCGGTTTCAACCGGTTTGGAGGTTCGGTAGTAGGCAGAAACCGGTCTAAACCAGTTTGAAACTGGAATATTCCGGTGAAAACCCACCCAAACCGGATTTTCTTGAATTTTTTGACCCCGAAAATCGAAAAAACCTAAAGGCTGTAGCCTTAGGGATTGTTCCAAAACGGAGTCATAATTTTGTCTCTCCGATTCCGGTTCAAACCGGTTTGGAGGTTCGGTAGGATGCAGAAACCAGTCTAAACCAGTTTGAAACTGGAATATTCCGGTGAAACCCCAACCAAAACCGGATTTTTCTTGAATGTTTTGACCCCCGAAAATCGAAAAACCGGAAAGGCTGTAGCCTTAGGGTTTTCCCAAAAACCGGGTCATAATTTTGTCTCTGCGATTCCGGTTTAAAACGGGATTTTTCCGAAACGGAGTCAAAATTGTGGCTCTCCGATTCAGGATCAAACCTGTTTAAAGGTTCGGTAGCATGCAGAAAACCGGTTTGAACCAGTTTCAAACTGCAATATTTCGGTGAAAACCCACCCTAAACCGTTTGTTTTTTAATTTTTAGACCCCCGAGAATCGAAAAAACGGAGAGGCTATAGCCTTAGGGTTTTCCTAAAACCGAGTCATAATTTTGTCTCTCCGATTACGGTTTAAGCTGGTTGGAGGTTCGGTAGGTTGCAGAAACCAGTCTAAACCAGTTTGAAACTGGAATATTCCGGTGAAACCCCAACCAAAACCGGATTTTTCTTGAATGTTTTGACCCCCGAAAATCGAAAAAACGGAAAGGCTATAGCCTTAGGGATTTTCCAAAAACGGTGTCGAAATTTTGTCTCTCCGATTCCCGTTTGAACCGGTTTGGAGGTTCGGTAGGAGGTAGAAACCGGAATAAACCAGTTTGAAATTGGAATATTGCGGTGAAAGCCCACCCAAAACCGTTTTCTTGAATTTTTAGACCCCGAGAATCGAAAAAACGGACCTTAGAGTTTTCCAAAAACCGGGTCATAATTTTGTCTCTGCGATTCCGGTTCAAACCGGTTGGAGGTTCGGTAGCATGCAGAAACCAGTCTAAACCAGTTTGAAACTAGAATATTCCGGTGAATCCCCAACCAAAACCGGATGTTTCTTGAATTTATAGAACGCCGAGAATCGAAAAAAACGGAAAGGCTATAACCTCAGAGTTTTCGAAAAACCGGGTCATAATCTTGTCTCTGCGATTCCGGTTTAAACCGGTTTGGAGGTTCGGTAGGATGCAGAAACCAGTCTAAACCAGTTTGAAACTGGAATATTCCGGTGAAAACCCACACAAAACCGGATTTTTCTTTAATTTTTAGACCCCCGAAAATCGAAAAAACGGAAAGCCTATAACCTTAGGGTTTTCCAAAACGGGTTCAAAATTTTGGTTTTGCGATTCCGGTTTGAACCGGTTTAAAGGTTCGGTAGGATGCAGAAATTGGTCTGAACCAGTTTGAAACTGGAATATTTCGGTGAAAACCCACCCCAAACCGTTTTGTTTATGTTTAGACCCCCGAGAATCGAAAAAACGGAAAGGCGATAGCCTTAGGGTTTTCCCAAAAACAGGGTCATAATTTTGTCTCTGCAATTCCGGTTTAAAACGGGATTTTTCCGAAACGGGGTCAAAATTGCGGCTCTCCGATTCAGGATCAAACCTGTTTAAAGGTTCGGTAGCATGCAGAAAACCGGTTTGAACCAGTTTCAAACTGCAATATTTCGGTGAAAACCCACCCTAAACCGTTTGTTTTTTAATTTTTAGACCCCCGAGAATCGAAAAAACGGAGAGGCTATAGCCTTAGGGTTTTCCTAAAACCGAGTCATAATTTTGTCTCTCCGATTACGGTTTAAACCGGTTTGGAGGTTCGGTATGATGCAGAAACCAGTCTAAACCAGTTTGAAACTGGAATATTCCGGTGAAACCCCAACCAAAACCGGATTTTTCTTGAATGTTTTGACCCCCGAAAATCGAAAAACCGGAAAGGCTGTAGCCTTAGGGTTTTCCCAAAAACCGGGTCATAATTTTGTCTCTGCGATTCCGGTTTAAAACGGGATTTTTCCGAAACGGAGTCAAAATTGTGGCTCTCCGATTCAGGATCAAACCTGTTTAAAGGTTCGGTAGCATGCAGAAAACCGGTTTGAACCAGTTTCAAACTGCAATATTTCGGTGAAAACCCACCCTAAACCGTTTGTTTTTTAATTTTTAGACCCCCGAGAATCGAAAAAACGGAGAGGCTATAGCCTTAGGGTTTTCCTAAAACCGAGTCATAATTTTGTCTCTCCGATTACGGTTTAAGCTGGTTGGAGGTTCGGTAGGATGCAGAAACCAGTCTAAACCAGTTTGAAACTGGAATATTCCGGTGAAACCCCAACCAAAACCGGATTTTTCTTGAATGTTTTGACCCCCGAAAATCGAAAAACCGGAAAGGCTGTAGCCTTAGGGTTTTTCCAAAAACGGTGTCAAAATTTTGTCTCACCGGTTCCGGTTTAAACCGGTTTGGAGGTTCGGTAGGATGCAGAAACCAGTCTAAACCAGTTTGAAACTGGAATATTCCGGTGAAACCCCAACCAAAACCGAATTTTTCTTGAATGTTTTGACACCCGAAAATCGAAAAACCGGAAAGGCTGTAGCCTTAGGGTTTTCCCAAAAACCGGGTCATAATTTTGTCTCTGCGATTCCGGTTTAAAACGGGATTTTTCCGAAACGGAGTCAAAATTGTGGCTCTCCGATTCAGGATCAAACCTGTTTAAAGGTTCGGTAGCATGCTGAAAACCGGTTTAAACCAGTTTCAAACTGCAATATTTCGGTGAAAACCCACCCAAAACCGTTTGTTTTTTAATTTTTAGACCCCCGAGAATCGAAAAAACGGAGAGGCTATAGCCTTTGGGTTTTCCGAAAACCGAGTCATAATTTTGTCTCTCCGATTACGGTTTAAGCTGGTTGGAGGTTCGGTAGGATGCAGAAACCAGTCTAAACCAGTTTGAAACTGGAATATTCCGGTGAAACCCCGACCAAAACCGGATTTTTCTTGAATTATTAGCCCCTGAAAATCAAAAAAACTGAAAGACTATAGTCTTAGGGTTTTTCCAAAAACCAGGTCAACATTATGTCTCACCGATTCCGGTTTAAACCGGGTTGTAGGTTCGGTAGGTTGCAGAAATTGCTCTGAACCAGTTTGAAACTGAAATATTTCGGTGAAAACCCACCCAAAACCGTTTTTTTTTAATTTTTAGACCCCCGAGAATCGCAAAAACGGAAAGGCTATATACCTTAGGGTTTTCCTAAAACCGAGTCATAATTTTGTGTCTGCGATTCCGGTTTAAACCGGTTTGGAGGTTCGGTAGTGAGCAGAAACCGGTTTAAACCAGTTTGAAACTGGAATACTCTGGTGAAAACCCAACCAAATCCGGATTTTTCTAGAATTATTAGACCCCCCGAGAATCGAAAAAACTGAAAGGCTATAGCCTTAGGGTTTTCCAAAAACCGAGTCATAATTATGTCTCTGCGATTCCGGTTTAAACCGGTTTGGAGGGTCGGTAGAATGCAGAAACCGGTCTAAACCAGTTTGAAACTGGAATATTCCGGTGAAAACCCACCCAAAACCGAATTTTTCTTGAATTTTTTGACCCCCGAAAATCGAAAAAACGGAAAGGCTATAGCCTCAGGGATTTTTCCGAAACGGGGTCAAAATTTTGGTTCTCCGATTCCGGTTTAAACCAGGTTGGAGGTTCGGTAGGATGCAGAAACCAGTCTGAACCAGTTTGAAACTGGAATATTTCGGTGAAAACCTTGCCAAAACCGGAGTTTTCTGGGTTTTTTGTTCCCCGAAAATCGAAAAAACGGAAAGGCTATATCCTTAGGGTTTTCCAAAAACCAAGTCAAAATTTTGGCTCTCCGATTCCGGTTTAAACCGGGTTGGAGGTTCGGTAGGATGCAGAAACTAGTCTAAACCAGTTTGAAACTGGAATATTTCGGTGAAAACCCACCCAAAACCGCATTTTTCTAGAATTTTTTCACCCCCGAAAATCGAAAAAACGGAAAGGCTATAGCCTCAGGGATTTTTCTTAAACGGGGTCAAAATTTTGGTTCTCCGATTCCGGTTTAAACCAGGTTGGAGGTTCGGTAGGATGCAGAAACCAGTCTAAACCAGTTTGAAACTGGAATATTGCGGTGAAAACCCACCTAAACCGTTTTTTATTTATTTTTAGACCCCCGAGAATCGAAAAAACTGAAAGGCTATAGCCTTAGGAATTTTTCCGAAACGGGGTCAAAATTTTGGTTCTCCGATTCAGGTTTAAACCTGTTTGAAGGTTCGGTAGCATGCAGAAACCGGTCTAAACCAGTTTGAAACTGGATTATTTCGGTGAAAACCCACCCAAAACCGGATTTTTCTAGAAATATTCTGCCCCCGAATATCGAAAAAACTGAAAGGCTATAGCCTCAGGGATTTTTCTGAAACGGGGTCAAAATTTTGGTTTTGCGATTCCGGTTTGAACCGGTTTGGAGGTTCGGTAGGATGCAGAAACCAGAAAAGTTTTTACCACTTGCTTACTGGAGGGGCTGAAGAACGTCCATTGAAGTGATTTGAAAGAGAATGTATTTCGTCCTTAAAATGGCCTAGAAAAACTACAAACCTGCGAAAAGAATGAAACGGTTTGAATAAATCGCGAAATAGTTTATTGAGCGCAACAGAACAGGGCGACGGTGCATTTGGGTTGCGACTCGGAAAAACGTAATGAAGACGTTGCAACTTAAAACGCGTACACGAAAATAAACGCAAATGAAAACAAAATAACTAGCGGTTGTGCGACAAATAAAAGCGAATTATACAAATATTCAGATACGTCTTGTAAAACCGCGCAAAGGTGGCGAACTTAGTGCGGTGCAACAGATTCAAGTAACGACAGAACGTAAAAAGCAACCACGTAATTCTACAGAGTGAACACGGGAATATATATAGCACATCAGCACTGACACCAATAACGTTGCACAATTCGCTATAAATAGGGATTAAATGTACGCAGCGGAAACGTAATAGTACGCGCCATGTGCACATATAAATTTGAACTAAAACTTGCGGGTAAAAAGCAACAAAAAACGCCTGAAACTTCGAGCGCGGATTTGGTTTTGCGGTTTTTCGCCAGAGTCACCACAAAAATAAAATGTGTGCGCAGAATTATCGCTGGTACGGTTTTAAGCGAGTACGTCTTTTTTACAGCGCGATGGTTGTGGTGAAGATAAACCACAGTGATGCGAGAAAACAACAAATAGTTCAGCAGCGGTTTGGTTTGGAAGCATGAGTTTTTACATCTGTAACCGTAGCAAATTCGTAATTATTAAACATTGGTGTTGTTATGGTCCAGGGCGCCCGCTGTGGAATCATCAAGACCATGTTCTTTGAACAGTGGCTGCATTTCCTGTGAATACTGGCGAGCATCGTGTACCGGGACCTGCGGTTTAGTGCCGTGTTTTTTCGTGCGACGAGGTCCGCGCGATCTGCTAGGGTCGAGTGGCGGTCTTCCGTTTCCCGCTTGACGCCGTTTCACACGAGCCTTGTGCTGGTCAAGGATCAAGTCGTCTTCTTCTTCTGCCTCTGATAACGAAGAAAGATCCAAGTGCTCGCTTTCATGTCGAGTGGGTGGTTGAGGAGACGGCACGTGCAAAGAACCGCCTGGTTTGGGCAGGTTGGCGCGCTCGAGGGCAAGTCGCTGTTCGTAGCGTCGTGCCGACTCACCAGCTGGGAGTTCTAGACTCACAGAGCTGCCTGGTGGCGACACCTCACTCACATCGGAGCCATGGCGGTGCTGATGGTTGATGAGGTACTGGTCGGGATGAAACTTATTGCTTCGTATCACACTTGGCGTGGGCATATTCATTTCGTATGGGTCGTTCAGCAACGACGAGTAGGAGTTGTTGGCAATAGCGGGTGGAAGCTTTTCGTCCATCACCTCCTCGTCTTCACGTAGTACTCTGAGCTCGTAGTCTGATGGAGGTGGAGGCAGATGCTCGGATTCTGATGAGGATTTAATACCACCGTCGGAGTCAGGACGTGCAGATGAAGAGGAGGATTCGGGTTCGTCGCTTGTCACCGCGGCCGATGGTGACGTGCGTACTACGTCAGCAATATCCTCTTCTTCGCAATCGTACCTCTCTGTGTAGTTGCCGTCCAACCGACTTGAAATTGAGGGCAGAGGTGGCGCGGCAGGTAAATGATTGATTCTGCTCAGCGGAGGTCGACACTGGGATGAGGCTACGCTCCTCATACTGCTGTTCCGGCTGTCACGGTTGTGGGATGATTTAAGGATGAGTTGTTCGATGCAGATTCGGTCCTCCTCCGGAATACTCTGTATGGTTTAAATATGGTTATTTTTTTGTATTGCATGTGCAAAAAAAACAGTCATCATTAAAAAGATATTCCCATAATGATATTGTTAAAGGAGACATGTACGAAACATTAAAGACATAAAATCAGTATCAAGTTGCAAAGCAAGCCCCTAAACATTTTTCTACCTCTTCTTGTCGCACAAGCTGCAGCAACTGTTTTTCGCGACGTCTCATCTTATTGCTTGCGTAGTGTCCGGGAAGCGCGTCTGAGCGGTTGCTGCGACGACTGCGATTGGTGGCGATGCTGCTGACGCTTCGACGCGACTCGGGCGAGCTCGGTTGGTCGCTGTACGCCCGACGACACGCGACACTGGCAACACAGCTTGGGACAATTCCTGAACCGCCGGGTTTCCAGTCGGTGACATCCCAGTCATAACCTATGCAACGAGAGAAAGCGTTAATTGCATATAGTACTCTGGAAAATGACTAAGGAAGCTTTGACATACGACACTCACTGATGGATAATTGTGACAATGAAAATAAACAGTGATTACACCATTTGTTTTCCAGGCTTATCCTGACATAAACTGTTAGTCCATGTAGTGTTAACACCTAGTCAATAATTTTCCAACTGCAATTTACATCAAAACGGTTTGCTTCCATTATGGAAAAAAACATCAATTTCTTACGTTTTTAAACAAGAACTACAGTTACAAACTTAACAGAAACAAAAGAAGAGTGACACCGTGCAATGACCTGAATAGCCGGAATACCGTGGGCGTGACATGAAAAACGCTAGTTTGCACATATTTGCCAATGTAGGTAGCGCAACCGACAAGCAATGGTTTCAGAAAAACATTTTGTCGTGCAAGTTGGAGCAACCTTGCGCATGCGAGTAACTGGCAGGCAATGAAAGGCCGAAAACGTTGTGTTTTGGAGCAAAGCACGAGCGACCTTAGCCAGGTGCACGCAGCGAATTTACACTGTGTGATGCCATTCACCTCTTCGGGGATAACTCCACTGCTCAGAGCGGGGTCTCTCTCGCTCGGCGGAGGGGTAAAACAGTGGGGATTGACGGAATGGAGAATAATTTGGCACTAAAATACCAAATGACATAATCCTAAACTGAAAGTTTTGCAATACACTCCTATACCAGCAGGGTTTTTCAACATTTCTTTGGAGTAGCGCTGTATTAAATAAGCGCATCCATAACTAAGCGTTTTAGTATTAGACAACAGCCAAGTTTGCTACGCAAAAAAACGTACAGTAAACCTCGGTTAAACCGGGTTCGGTTAATCCGGATTTTCGACTGATCCGGACAAATTGTCGGCCCAAACGGGTCCAGATTAACCGAGGTTTCCTGCATTTGGTAGGACTGTTTCACCGTAGTAACTGTTAATATAGCAATAATACACCAATTCAGTTTAACATGCACTGACAACTACTGAATCAGGTTCAAACAACCTACTTTGGTCATTGATCGAGTAGGCGCTGTGCTTGTGATCCGATGGATAATGTCGTCCCGAAGATGACGCCGAGTCGTTGTACTGCAGAGGTTAGTAGCAATATTCGTTAGTTAGATTCGGCCACAAGGAAGTACTTTTTACTATAGTTGTTTAGAGTTAAGGTCACAAGTTAGTCATTCAACACAGCAAGTCGCCAAAGATGTTTGTAGTGTCGCGTCAACATTGAAATTTTCTCGGGATTAAAAATTGCCGAAAACTTTTACGCTTACCATATAACGTTGCGTTGCACGTAAAGGTTAATACCTTAAATTTGCACAAATATGATAGTCGGATGGTTACATATTTGGTTTCACGCACAGCAAACTATTTACAGGTGCAAAATATCGTGAGTCCAATAATGGCGCTATTACGGTAAAAAAATGACACGACCTTCTGATATCAGCGGTGCCTGTTCGCGCCAGGACAACCACGCTGACTTTTGCGGGTTTGCGATAAAGTTGTCAACAAAAGTGAGAAAGGACCTCGACTGCAACGTGTTTGGCATTTCCAATTACGGTTGATTAGTGGATTGCATCACAGCACACAATCGCCAACTAGTAACAGCTCCGGGCAAATAGAGGTATGAGGTTTTTGGGTAAATTTTCAACAAATACTTTACCTTGCTCGCCTCGTAATCTTGCCACGATGCAGGCGGTTTTTTGATGGAATCGTTGTCTGAAGTTGACATGGATGGGGTGACTGGGGGAAGCTGAGGTCGAACATAGCACAGAGGAACTCTCTGCTCCTGCGTGGGGACCGTGAGTAAGTTAGATGAGTTTACCTTGACCCAATCATTTTACTACGCTTTGGGAAAGGAATTAAGCGCTTTGAGTAATGCGTATGATAATGAGATGTAGCAAAGCAACGATATATAGAACTCCATACAACGACCATATACTGAAACAAACATGGGTACCTGGTCCTCGTTGGCCGGGTCAACGTGAAAAGAGCCATGTGAACTTCTTTGGTATACTGCTGGTCTTTGTGGAACACGAGGAGGGCCACTGTTGCTACCGCGAGGCGATCTTGTTAAGTAATCTGTATAAATCAAATTCATTTTTACGTGTGTTAAAAACTTATACACAGATTCTTCACAAGTCAGCATATGAAAAATTCTAGACTTTTGTATGACTTGTTGGTTTGCTTGATTATTCACCTCCAAACCGATTGACAGGTTGAATATCTTCACTGTGTCGACTTCCCTGTCCATACTTGACGTTGCGTCGCCGTCTCCGGAATAGAATAATTACAGCTATGATCACAACTATCAGCAGAAGAACCACAATCGCAACCACAACTGGCACAACTGGGAATTGGCCAATCTGAACCGGTGGCTTTCCATCCGATGGGTCGACAGAGTATGGAAGCTGCTTGCAACGCGGATCTGTGCAAAAAAAGACATTTTTAAATGAGTTGATTCTTAAATATTGCAATGATGAGCCTTTTAACAACCTGTTACACAAAAGCAAATACTCTGCAATTACTTCAAGTCTGTTGTGATTTCTTCAATTAAAAAGTGTTTCGTTGGTATTTGTTGCTGCAACAGAAGTAACATAAATGACACCTTAATGCTTTATTCACCTTGTATGATATCCGTGCAGTTGCAGGCAAATCCATCAGGTAAGACAAAACATTTTTCCGCGCTTCCGCACTCTCTTTTTGCCTCTTCTAATTGGCAAAAATCAACTGCCGATTCACACATTGATCCCGTCCATCCAATTGGGCAAAGACAAGCCGGTTTTCCACCCCGCACTACACAAGTGGCTCCGTTCTTACAATCCACTGCACTACATACAGCCGAGACCTCACAACGACTGCCAGTGAAACCCTTTGGGCAGTTACACCTGAAAATACAAAATATTATTAGTTTTGGGACTGTATAGGAACAGAATGAATGTGATTAGTCAAGGTTACAATTCTGTATTTATTGTCTACATCCCAATATCAAGTAAAAAGTGTCTGCGTTTTATTTAAATAACTGAAAAAAACGTTGGTTTACTGTACAAGAATGAAATAAAAATCCGTGTACCTTATGTTTGGACCAGCAGACAAACAAACCCCTTCATTTTGACAGGGCAGGTGACCACACGGCTCAAGGAGTTCACATGTTTCCCCAGTAAATTCAGGCAAACACTGACAGATGTAGCCACCATCGGCAACAGGCATGCATGTGCCTCCGTTGCTGCAAGGACGCCCAGCACATGCTTTCATCGAAATCATATCATCCACGCATCTGCCGTCACAAACATATGAATAGAAATCTTATTACATAATAATTGGCAAACAAAATTAAAATGGACAAAAAAAGGAATTCTATGCAATTTTTGGCTATCAAAAAGTAATTTAGCAGGAATTTATTAAGAAAGCTGAACTTACGTGTCCTCGGCATTATGTTTTGACTGAACAGTAATTGGTGATCGTGCGCCGCTCTTAGCCAGACTAGGTACCGGAGTTTCGTTAATCTCCACGTTTTCCATGCAACCTCTAAATCCATAGCGCAAACCGCGAGCTGATCTGGATTCTCTCTTCGTGCCCTCAGTCGCCGCCTCGCGCTTTGATCTGCCCCGATCCAGCATACCACCGACGGTTACCGTGGAAAGATCGAGATGGTTGTGGCCGCTGGTTGCCTGGGACGACGCCACATATCTGTGGTTCAGGGTAAGTTTGAAAGCACACGATCCCTCCAAGTTGTCGTGCAGAGGCTGGATATCAACGTCATGCCATTTTCCATCGTTCACGTGCACTAGGTCACGAACCATGGTTTGCGGACCGCTGCCACAATTGTAAGTGTAACGCAGTAATCCGTTAACGGTTTCAAGACGGGCGAAGTCTTCAGCCCCATTTGCGTAAAATACAGTAGCATTTGATTGGAATGTCCGAAGTCGAAAGTTGATGTGGAAAGGCTCCTTGCGCAGTGAACTGCTCAGTCTGAACGTTGCGTGGCCCTGACCGCCGAAAGCAAGAATTGCCGGTTCATCGGCCGCGCTGCTGCAGCGATAACCTCCGACCTCACTTTCGTCTAAAACGCATTCCTGGCCCAGCTGGCACGGGTTGTTGGCATCAGTGCAAATCGACTCGCACGAAGGTCCCACTCGACCGAGCGGGCAAACACAAGCTTGAGTTCGGTGGAATTTCTGCGTGACCAAACTCCACGAATCTGAACTTACAGGGGCTGGACGTTCGTCCTCTGACCAATCTACCAACACAGGTACCTGCTGGCACATAAATTGACACTTGGCGCGACGGCATTCGGTCGACTCAACGCTGTCCACCTCCGTGCGTAGTTTGTCCTCAATAAGAGTGAGACTCTGTTCAATATGGAGCTTGAGCATAGTGGATAGGTAAAATCCAGATGAGACACCATTTTTCGATGGTTTTCGTACGCTAAATAGAAGTTCAACTAAACGTTCGTGTTGGACGAGTGAAATGATAACGAGGTCGCGATCGCCATTGAATCCTGGTGGAAGAATATCACCCAGCTTGGAAACAAACAATGAATGGTGGAGTGAGATATAACGCTCCATGCTCTCAATGTTACGGAATGTAATGGATACGCTGTTTTCCAACGCTTGTTGTGTCACTTCGACGATTCGTACCGGAATTTGAGAAATGCTGTACCTGCTTCCATCGCTGACTCTCACTGATATGTTACGTTCCCCGGCAGAGATTGGCCGAACTGCGTTGATTGTACCGGTTTTGGGAATGACCACGAAGCGTTCAAAGTCATCGGGCGAAGCAAGGGAGAACTGAAGGCGCTCGGCGTCAAACAAATCACGATCTGTAGCATGAAGTCGATCTACGATTTTTCCTCCATCAAATGTTGCTGCAAACATAATATTAAGTTAAAACCATTATGTCAAAATATCAGCTTGTTTAGTATGTACAAATTTTAAATTGTATTGTATGAAGTACGGTTTAATTGAAATCAAACCCAACAGTCGCAGTTTTCCGGTGATAACTGTAGTCTATATAAAAGTAATCCAAAACATAGTGTACAAAAAATGCCAAACAGAATCAATCGACATCACAATGTTTGCAAAGAATATATATTTCACCAAAGTTTTTTGGCATCTTAATTCACAGGAACTGAATTCTATTTTGTACACTGGGTTTTGTATTGTATACCACATAGAATAATTGTTGAGAACAATCATTTACCATCGGTTGTTGATATAACAACGTGATGTGGAGTCAGTATTGGCGGATATTGGCTTTCCTTCAGCACCACAACACGAAGAGACAGCGACGGTTGTGCGTTAAGTGCTACTGGTGTGCCAGAGTCTCGAACATCCACCACCAGGTGGTGCACTGCACGGTGGTTGCTGCGCTCTCCTGTGACGTCACTGAGACGTAACGGCTTGCGGGACTTTAGGTTGTTTTGGTCGTCGATGAAGAAAAGATCTATTAAGATTGAAATTAGGACACTCGAAAGCAATGAAACATGGAATAAGTTTATGTGATGTTCTTAAAATGTTCTTACTTCTTTCATTTCCTTTTACAATGCGAAAGTAGAAGGGTGCCCCATTTTCTGCGCCGTCTTCGTCAGTCGCGTTTAAACTCACAAGGCCATGAACCACGGAGTCGCTCGCACTTTCATGTACATGAACTGTGCAGTTAGCGCCCTCTGGCGAGCATACAACCAGTTCTGCGTTGCCATTGCGAGGCGCTGTTACCACAAAACGCGGTCGAACATCATTCACGTCCATCACCGCCACAAACACCTCAGTTTCGCTCGAGCGCGAGGGGTCACCACCGTCAGTTGCAATCACGACCACAGAAAACGAGCGTCGTGTCTCATAATCGACGCCAGGTGGCGCGACGGAGATATCCCCAGAAGTGGGGTCGACAGCAAAGGGTGAGTCGTGCATTTGGAGCGAGTACGTCACGTTTCCAGCCGCCCCGCTGTCACGGTCTGTGGCTTTTACGCTGACGATCACGCGACCTTCCTCTGCATCCTCGGGAATAGAAACCTGAATCATCAGAGACAAACGCATTACACAACTTGCTATAAGCGTAGTAAGCCACACTGAGGCAGCAATAATTGAGAGTCTTTGTTACCTGGTGGGATGGGCTCGCAAACACAGGAGAATTATCGTTGACGTCAACAATCTCAACTACAACTGTGCATTCGCTAGAAAGTGGTGTGTCACTGCGGTCAGAAGCTGAGACAGTCAGTACGTAGCTCACATCGCTCTCATAATCCACAGCCGATATTAAGGTGACCAAACCTGAAAAATAAGTTCGTATTCTCAAGACTATCTGGTCGGTTTAAGGTCGGTGTGTTGCTTGTAACTTACCTGAGTTTTCGTCCATAGAAAACTTCCCATGCTTGTTACCGTGTGTGATTGTATACCGAAGGTTGGCATTGGCACCAGCATCTAAACTTTCCGCGCTCACTTGCACCACCTCGAGGCCAAGAGAAGCATCTTCGTAAACGCTCGCGTTATACTGAAAAGTAAATATACACAAATCAGTTTACAAAGGCTCATCTTATTACTACTATAAGTTATGTATCTGAAATATTGGGTAAATTTATTCTTCAAAAAAGCAGTTTCGTCGGAAAGAAAACATGGTTAAGTTGCTTGAGATAAAACAAACAGTCAAAATTCTACCTGAGTGTGTTCAAATATTGGCGGGTTGTCGTTAACGTCGAGAACCTGCAGGAAAAGCGTTGCTGTGCTTCTTAAGCGACGCTTGGTGTCGTGATCCATCGCCTAACACGAAAAATAAAATGTAAAGTGTTTACGCCTACGCAAAGCTTTCTCCAACATCCCAAATAATACCCACCACAACTTGCAGCTGGTAAGAAGACACGGTTTCACGGTCCAAGGCCTTGAGCAGGGTAATGATCCCTGATGTTGGTTCGATGTAAAATTGTCCGTCTACATCGTCGCTCAACTCATATCGTATCGTGCCATTTGCACCTGTGCAGATATAACGCATGGTCAAGTCTTGGAACCGGGTATGAGTTACGTGGGTTTGGAATTTTTGTGTTTATTCACCTTGATCGTCGTCGTACGCAATCACCCGATGGAGCAAGGAATTTATTGGAGTGTTTTCCTGAGCCGAGGCACGCAAGGAGGAAGCGTCGAAAGTCGGTGCGTTGTCATTTACGTCAGTCACAATCACGTGGATCTAAAAAGCAACGGTAAAAAACTTTGTTGAGAATAGGGGCTTTGTGCATCGTTGGACTAAACTGCTCCCATAAATTCACTGAAATGTATCACCCTTATTCGTCGTTTTTTAGTCTTCATTTTTAGAACTCGTTTAGCTCCTAATATCGAGGAGCTACTACGCAATTAACATCAACTACTTCAATTCGCAATGATCTGTGAGAATAAAGTTGCCTATGACTGAAATATACTATTCAAATTTGACAGTACCTGACTAGTGCAACTTTGACCAGCAGCATCGGCACACGTTGCTGCAAGTCTGTATTCGGCCACCGTTTCACGATCCAAGTTCCCAGCGGTAAATAGTTTTCCTGTACAAAAAGGTCAATGCATAAAAAACTGCCAGATCTGAAAACTGAACTAAAATACCTGTTTTGCGATCCAATCGAAATGAATCAGTTCCTTCACCGGTGAGGGTGTAAGAACGAACTCCATTTATTGCAGCGTCGGGGTCAAAAGCCTTCACTTGTAGAAGCATTGTGTTTCGGTTAGCATCTTCCGAAATAACGATTCGGTAACTCAACTGTGGCAAAAATCGTTTTTGTAAATATTCGAGTCGTAAATTTTTAAATAACTCAGATTTGTCAGTTGTAAACACCTGTTCACAGATCGGTGCGTTGTCGTTGCTATCCGTTACTTCTACAGTCACTTGCGTGCTGTTGGTGTACAGACCGTCAGTTACGACTAGCGTCAAGTCGTAAGAGGATTTTGTTTCGCGGTCGAGGCTCTTGATGACCTACAAAATATAATATAAATGCGTTGGATTCAGAAAATTTGGCAAAATATTTTTTTTACTAACCTTTAAGCCCACTTTAAAGTTCGAACCCTCATCACTTCGAATACGTTTCCAGACAACCTCGAACTGGTTATCCTCGTCTCCGTTTGTTATAAATACCTGAAGGTTTGTGCAGTCGAGTGAGTCTTCATCCAATATCAGAATTGACTTGGCAGTTGTGTAACCGAGCGGCGCACTGTAATCATCAACACGTTTTTAGCTACAGTTTTATCCTATTAAGTTGCAAAAAAGCACCAAACAAAAGAGTTACCTTTCCGAAATAGCAACTGTGTTTGGAGGTGTTGCAAAAACCGGGGCAACGTCGTTTACGTCAACCAGCTGAACAGTCACGTGACTAATGGCGGTTCGCGTGGTGTTTTGTCCAGCGCCGTCGGTCGCTTTCACAGTGATCTGGATGGCGCTGTTTGTCTCACGGTCAATAGGTGCACGGGTGGTGACGAGACCAGTACGGTTATCAATTGCAAAAAGGGACGAAAGTTCATCAGTTGGATCATCGAAACTGTTAAAGTATGAAAGTTGCTTTACCTAATCCGAGCAACTATTTTTGTTTCCTTTTATAAGTATGGCATATTTGGTTAATTACGTTGAAAACCGTACAGTCTGAGCATTATACCTATATGTAACAATGCCGTTCGCTCCTTCGTCTTTGTCTGTCGCTTGGACACGAGTCACGTATGTTCCGGATGGTGAATTCTCTACCACGGAAGCCAAGTAGTTGCTAGTCGAAAATTCCGGATCATTGTCGTTTACGTCGTCAATAACAACCGTAACCTGGGAACCGACAAGCAATTCAAAATAAAATAACATATTGAAACAAAGTAATGCGATTCTCTAATCCTACCTGAACTGATGAGACGAGTTCACGAGCCGTAGATGCGTATGCGAGTACAGTAAGTTTATGTTGAGATTCCGTCTCTCTGTCGAGCGGCTGCACCACTGATATAACTCCAGTTTCCGGATCAATCGAGAACATTCCAGTTTCAGATTCTGGCAAAGTAGAAAAATATGTTACAGGAATACGACCAAGCTTTAAGTCAAAAAAAAAATATTCTGCAGATTGATCGAATAACGTACTTTCTTCGCCAGTAGCTACATACGCTGGAGCAAGATCGTACAACACGGTGTTGTCTCCGCTTGTGGTTGCACGAACGGTGGTTACCTAACGATAAGCAAAGCATTGTTGTTTAAAATAGAAACTTGTAGCAGGCAAATACATAGAATACGGAAAACTACTTTATTTCTGACATGTTTCCTCACCTCTGAGCCGACAGTGATATCTTCACTCACGTGGACATTAAGATTTGTTTGATCAAAAACCGGTACCATGTTTCGGTTGTTTGTGACAAAGATCGAAACACTGACCACGTTTGAACGCGGGTTGGTTTCGTTATGATCACTTGCTCGCACGAAGAACGTCAAGGCTTGCGAATCACCTGTTGAAAAACAAACAGCTTAATTTTATGGTTAAACACGACACGATTTACATCTATACATTAATGTACAAGGGGATGTTGTAATATTAAGGCTTTTGCTATTAAGCGAGACCCAACCATGTTTCTTTCTCGGGTGACCACATCAAAGGCGCGCCTCAGCTTTAAAAACATTACGCCGAAACCGCGAGTCAACACGCCGCCTGGCTAAGATGCCAATGTACAAAGCACCCAATTGCGCCACTTTGTTTGCACACAGGTAATGCGCGATCGCAAACCGGACCACCAAACACAAATCGAATTGTCTCATTTTTTTCAATCCGTTTTGCCCGGTCAATTGGTGCAGAATGAGGAGTCAAATATTTGCATGGGCCGGGAGCCCAGTCGCTTGGGCGGAGCGATAAAAGAGTGGAGGGCCACTTTTTAATACGCACCGAGCCTGTTCAGGCGATCGCGGACGGTGATTTCGCCAGTGTCGGTAATTAGGTTAAAGTAAACTTTCGCATTGGATGGATCTTCGTCCCATGCATACTTCACACGGCCGTTTTCACCGCTGTCTAGGTCAGTGGCGGTCACCTGTTAAAGAACAAAAATAATTAACACTTGATTTTTCAGAAAATCTTTAACCTGTCAAAGCGGCTTTAAATAGTAGAATATAGGCATGTACCGTGATCACGTGATCGTCGATCTCAGATTCGTCCATAAGCACGGTGGTAACGTAAGCCGCCTGCGTAAAAACCGGCGCATTGTCGTTGACGTCATCGACGCGCACGCGCACCAGGCATCGCGCAATTCGACCTGCATAAACCACAATCGATTTTTATTCTTATTTGTCCACAAACAGGGCGTGAACAAATAAGACGCAAAGGCACCTCTTTGATCTACTGCTATGGCTTCCAATTCAACAGTGATGTCAGAATCGCTAGCCAATTCCTGGCGTCTTGCCAACTCCTCCCTGTCTAGTGCGGATTGGACGTAAATGTTTCCGCTTTCTCTGTCGACGCGGAATAAATCAGAGAACCAGGTGTCCGTCGCTATTTGGTAGATAACGGCACCCGTTGTGCGAGCTTCAATCTTAAATAACAAGAAATATTCATTAAATACAAAAAAGTTAAAAAATCCTTATGAAGTTTAATGCCATTTAAAAACATAATTTCTAATATACTTTGGAATAAAATTGTTTCTACCTTTCCGATTCTTTTTTGAGGCGAAGTGTTTTCAGTAATTGAGAAGTTGTAAACCGGTTGAACGAAGTCGATAGGAAGCACGTGAGTGTCATTTGAAACAATATGGACAAGCAAAGTGCCCACTACCTCAGATACTCCGTCTGATACAGACACTTGTGATGTAATAGTGGGAGACAAAAGGGCCGTTCGACTTGGGCCAAGAGTAACAAGACCTAAAATGCAAAATATACAAATATTGGGTGTTCATTATGCGATATCTTAAACAGGAACGGGTAAAAAGACGATAAAACCTAATCAGTACCTGTTTTTGAGTCAATCAGCAAGGGCGGCGATGGTTCAGGTTGCCGCAATACAAATGTTAGCTTTCCTTGGTCAGACAAATCTGGATCCGAAGCATCCACTTTTCCTACTATTTGATTCGCCTCTGCTTCTTTGCTCACAATAAACTCATACATTTTCTGAAATATCACATTACTCATGTTAAGTGTCAGTTCAACAGTATCAGCCTAAGTTATAGGTATACCTTTCCCAACACTGGTGGATTATCATTGATATCGTCAACATGTATCGTCACTAGGACGTCAGCATGTCGGGGTGGGACACCAGAGTCACTTGCGCGTACAACGAATCGCAAAACAGCGCTGGTTTCTCGATCCAAACCTCTTGCAGTCCAAATCATACCAGTATCGGAATCAATGAGGAAATTTTTCCCATCAACCCAAGGCTCTTCCAAGATGGCGTAGGTCACATATCCGTTCGGGCCGCTATCAGCATCAGTGGCAACAATCTTGAAATAAAATGTTTACTTGACATAACGCCAGGCTCAGTTATACTAATTAGTGATTGGTCATTTGTTTCTATACCTTGACAACTTCGCTTCCGACGGAGACGGTTTCTGGTAGATTTTCTTCGTACTGTTTGGCAGCAAAGATCGGTGAGTTGTCGTTGACGTCAACCACCTCGATCTCAACCTCGACGTCCGCCTGAGCACGTGACCAAGCATCACTTGACCTCACGCGCAGCCGATAACGTCGTGTGGCTTCGTAATCCAGGTTTCCGAGTGTCGTGATAGTTCCTGGAAATTAAAAGTATTTACATTTAAATTAAAACACATGCAGTATATGCAAGTGAAACTATGAGCAAATATCATCAGTGTGTCCTTTCTCAAAAATAAAAATCTGAATTTCACAACAGGTGACGAAATATCAACAAACATTACAAAGCTATGTCAGGTTGCGCCATGGCGTTGTAGCTTGTAAGTAAACAAACACGAGGAAGTGGAATCGCAATAACTTGCTAATTCGTATGGAGAATATGACTTGTAGTTGTAATTTTTTTTATTAAAAAATCATAAGTATGAAGCATGGGGAAATCTGCTGTATTATAGCATTTTTAGAAAGTGAACATCGCCTACCAGGTGTTACGCAAAGTTTAAGATACCCAGGCCATAAACTAACCCTTCTAACACTTAAAATCCTAACACAGCACCTTTACAGAGATAATTGAACGTGTGTTGACAACAGCAATATGTTCAATAGAGCGAACAACCCACCACGTGCGAAGTCAATGTCGAACTGCTGGAGTGGATCGCCTTCCTCGATAGAATAGAAGACCTCTGATGCGTCCGGACTCGCTGCTTTCACTTCGGCGGTTACAACTGTATGACTCTGGGCGTCTTCCTGGATCGAAATTCCACCGTAGAATGGTGAGGTGAAGACTGGTGTGGCTCGGTTGATCACTGATACGCGAAGAATGGCACGGCCAGACAACGCAGGGGAACCTGAAATAATTCATTAGTTCAGATTGGCATTCACTTTGATGCAAGGAAAACCACAAGATGGTGTATTTCAATCGTGGTTGTTTTTTATGTGCACTGTATGGGACTATCGTTAACCTATTTGGTATGCTTTTAAACGTAAGGTTTAAAAACGTAAAATGTTCACTTAAAAAAGATAACAACACACATTTCACAAGTAAAGTAAAAACCTTTACCCGAGTCAGTAGCGACCACCGTGAGATTGAACTTTACGTTTCCGGATGGGAAAGTTGTTTCCAAACTTCTTCGCACAGTGATACTTCCGTTTGCTAGATTGATTGCAAACAAAGATGAATGTTTTCCTTCCAGACCGTAAGAAACCTCCCCGTTTGCCCCATCGTCGCGATCAATGGCGGTAACCTACGTCATAGTTTGTGTCAACCAATCACGCCCTATTTATTACACTAAGGGATATCCGACTTTTACATGGAGCATAAGTGTACCTGTTTAACAACGGTATTGATTGTTGCATCGACTTGAACGGACGCGTAATACGGCAGACCGACAAATTTAGGCTGGTTGTCGTTGACGTCATTCACGGTCACGTGAACAACGCAGCGTCCCATTCTTGTCCCGTTGTGACTGGTAGCCTCCACCAAAAGCTGGCAAACAAAATGTATTTGCTTACAATAGAAATAACATTAGTGAGAAAAAATATGATTTCAAGTTGTAATACAATCGTTTACCTCCTGGCTATTGCTGGTCTCTCTGTCTACAGGGATACCGGTCGTACTCACAACGCCAGATGTTTCACCAATATGAAAGCTGGGGTTTTCGTTAAGAATCGAGAATTGTACATTGTCTTCCAACGATGTTCCAACCACGGTGACAACCGCCAATGATCTTACCTAATCGAGGAAAACAGCTTTATACTATATGTTGTGCATAGACTAGTCAAGCTTATCAAACTAAATACCTCTGTTGAGTTTTCAATGACAGCTGTCCTGTAGGGACCGGCAGAAAACCGCAAAGAACTTGGCTTACGCATCACGGTTATAGTTGCAACCGCTGCGGTCGATCTTCGTCCATCGGAGGCGCGCAAGCGCAGAGTAAACTCTTTGCCATCCTCGATGGGCAAGGAATCTGAAACTGAAATCACGCCTGAAACTGGATCCATGGCGAAAGCAGAACCCTCGTTGCCTCCCGAAATCGAGTAAGTAATTTTGCTCGGAGCAAAGGGAACAGGATTTTTTGCGACGATGTTTCGGCTGACAACCACACCTCGGCAGGTGGGAAGGCGGACCTCGATGCTGTAGTGTGATGTGGAAAATTCTGGTGGATACTCGACCGACTTGACCACGTGAATTGTCACATGAGCATTCCGGTTCGCTGGAAGCGATGGCCGACCCAAGTCGACAGCTCTCACCTAAGAGTAAACATGATGTAAGATTCAACACCGCAAGCAACTGCAGGTATTAGGTCTTGGACAAAAGCCACAAACCTCAAAGGTGAACTGGCTAGGTGTGCTGTAGTGAAAGAGATGGGTTTCCGTCAGGGCTCGCACGGCGCCTGTGTTTGCGTCAACCTCGAAATAGTCGCTGGCTGCTCCCGACAAGTCAACGATGCTGTAAGAGACTTGAGAGTTGTAACCTTGGTCTGCATCGGACGCGCGTACCACTAACGGCTGCTTGCTGCTGACGTCCATCACACTGGAAGTTAATTGAGGACTTTCCGACATCTCACCAACATAGTTGTGTTTCTCAAACACAGGCCTGTAAAGCATCATGTTAAAAGTTTACGAGGCAAAAAAACAAGGCAGTGTATAAACAGCTATGCGTGGCACGTAATAATTTTGATAGGATTTTACCACATAAATTTACAATAACCTCCTATTAAAGGCACAGTCAAACGCTTCGCTTTAAGAGACAAATATCTGTTGTCTTGTTTGTTACAATACTATTACCTGTTGTCGTTAATATCAGTGACTTCCACCAGCAAACTGACTTCGGAAGATTTGCCTTCGACGGTGCTTGACGTCACAGTAACGTCATACGAGGCGGAGAATTCGCGATCAAGCTTTGTGGCGAGAGATACAACCCCGGAATGTGCATTGATGGCAAATCGACCTTCTTCGTTTCCTGCTGTTATCTCGAATGTGATTCCAGATGAAGCACGGGCCTCCACAGTGGTAATAAAACTGCAAACAAAATGCAATTGAATAATCCAAGTGCTTAACCTAGCCACCAAAATACGGTAAATATCTTTACCTGCCGACTGGAGCATTTTCCTTGATCTGCACCGAGTAATGATCAACTTGAAACTGCGGCGGGTCATCATGGTCAGGTTGTGCTTGAATGACCACTCGTGCGTCTGTGGTCAAAGGGTGACGAGATGAATCGGCAGCTTGTACTGTAAGCGACCATCGCTGGGTGGCGCTGTCATCATGTTGATTAAGTCTACGAGTCGCGGAGATCTCTCCACTGCTGGGGTTAATTCGCCATAACCCGTCACCGTTTCCTGTGAAAGGAATGCCGATTTCTTGTAAAGGCAAAAGGGCAGAGGGTGCCTTATAAAGTATTGCCATATTGCGCCACATGAGCTATTATATCCCGTAAATGTTTGCTATCGCCAATCACTTAATGAAAAGGCCTTTGAAGCATTTCTACACGACCGTTATTAGGCGCGGCGCCTTGTGGACAGAGGCAATAAAACACAGTTCAATATGTCGGGAGGGAATTCAGCGGAGACGGGGACGACACTTTCCTGTCGACCGTCATGTTTACAGCCTCGCGTTAACACTTGAGCTTAGCAACTACCGATGACAGGCGCCTCGCGTCGGACGCCTTCGCGTGGTCAATTGAGCATAGGGACCCGCACACAAACACAGGCGGCAGGTCGGAGGCAATCTGAACCGATGGGTGATGTCGAATGCCTGATCATCCGAGACGAGACGAGCCGAATAAAACCACAGCGACACAAGGAAATGGAATTCCATAAATTGAGCTCACGCAGCACTGGAACAGCAGCTACGATTCGGCCGCACGCGATTTTGGTTGACTTACATAAACAATACCCTTTCGTTCATACAGGCTAGTGTACACAGCACTGCCCAGCGTCTTGGCACAAACTAAACAGCATAAAACAGCTGGTGGGACGGTTCCGTCGCCCGTAACGGCTCGAGTGCCCACAAAAAGACGATAAACAAAGCGAAACTGCCGCTTGAGGGCCAATGGTTTATGCTAGTGGTTGCAGATCGGAATTTTATTGTGTATACGCCAACGTGGTATTGTTGCCAGCCGCGGATGGACGCGTTGCTATAGGTCGGCCTGTCAAATTTGTCAAAATCACGACCAAATAGATGTGAAGTGTTCCTACGTAGCTGCGGTTAGTAATCGCCACTGAGTTGCCCCGTAACGAGCACTTGAATCGACAAGGGATAAAATCAATAGAAAGCCTAGAAGGCTGAATCAACACAAGGTGCAAAACTGGTTTCGCTAGACAGAGAGGCTTAGCTCGAAAGCTGGACCAACAGAATAGCAGTTTTGCAAAAAACACATTTGATGATTCAAAGCAAATTACCCAATATTATTAGGAAATATTACAATTTTTGAAGCGTTATAATACCAGTGGCCCATTTGCGTGCCGTGACATGGTCAACAGGGCATGACAAGGGTCAAAAATCCGAGCTGACCCTTGGACACGCAGCGCCTTAAGCCGATGGTCAATATTTGTTTTTTGTCCGCACACATGATCATCGCACCATGATATCGGGTTCGCTAAGAGATTATTATTGGTCCAGAGTTTGTTCCCAAATAAGCTGTTTTTTACCAGGCGCCCGAGTGTTTGCCTTTTGGCCAATAAAGCGCCAGTTTTATGGGCTACTTACATGTGTGCATATATGACCCAAGTCAACGCGCAACCAAAGTTTGAGTTTTCTGGCGATGGCCAAACATTAGACTTGGTATGTCGAGATTTTTGTATGGCATCCTACCAAGCTGAGTCATCTCAACAGGCGCAATTGCTTGTCGATGATACAAATACAATATGTACCCTCCCTAAAAGCCCACGAAAAAGATTTTGTATTGGCTCCTGTTCAAGGTCGTTGCTACCGTAACGCTCAACCCCTTAACCCTTTTGTGCATTGATTCGAGGTTGCGCCCAGAATCGGGAACCTGCCCAACTTTTGAAGGGTCCCAGCCGCATTCCACATTCACTGATCCCTAGAGGTTACCACATGAAAGTCGATTCGCTACATAGGAAGTAAGAATGAAAGTTGCCAAACGGACGACAAAGGACGACTTCGGCTGCCAGGTCACGCGATAAGTAGGGACAATTAGGCCGAGTGAGGGTGAAGTGGAGATGCCAAGGCACAGAAAGAGCGTGGCTTGGAGATCGGGCGTGACTGCCGCTAAGACGGAAACGCTTTGAAAGTGTCAACACGTCCCTTGACAGATGTAAAGATTTGTGATGGAAACCGCACCTTAATGGGGAAGGTGAGACGACGGTGTTGCGACACGTTGGCGCTGTTCTGCAGCCACTGAAGTGAATTCCGCGGTTTAGTCAAGCAAAAATTAGTTTCTTTTTCTAAGTGATATGATATAAACTGAAACGTATGTACTTTTTGAGGCCTTCTGCCAATTCAAACAAAAACAAGGTGACATACACACGTGGAAACTTTACTGCTATTGTGACATCACGTAGTAACTGTTGACGCAACGTGATATTGGTAGTCGTGTTTGACAAATTATGGTCATATAGATATAACATGGTGGATGGAACGTTTTTACGGAGCTGTGACAGCCCAAAGCATTTCACGTCACCCGTTTGTGCTAAAACACGG
Organism: Phallusia mammillata; assembly: GCF_965637545.1. Taxonomy (NCBI): domain Eukaryota; kingdom Metazoa; phylum Chordata; class Ascidiacea; order Phlebobranchia; family Ascidiidae; genus Phallusia; species Phallusia mammillata. The sequence goes on from NC_137258.1 coordinate 8,532,581, forward strand.
TTCACAAAATGTATGGTTTCTCTCAAACGCTTTGCTTACGTCAGAATGTAGCTTCTTTGAAAATAATTTGAGGTGCGGTGCTAACGGTGCGGTTATGTGACTCGAAACACTTGCTTTCGTATAGTCATACAGACACACCCGTGAGGCGAAGATGTTGTCGCGGGCAAGTTCGCATTCACTTTCGTTTCGGCCAGTGATTGTAAAAGTCTGGTATTCGGTCACATTGCCAATTAGACTGCGGGCGCGGTTAACCGGTCGAGGGATTACAAGGGAAACGACCGAACAGGCAGACAACAATTTGCCAAGGACTTCATCCGACTTAAACACTGACGATCAAGTCAAAGTCCCACGCCCCACTCGACCTACAACAGTTTGGGACTTGGTATTAATGGCTACGGACAGTTGTTGGCCGCTATAATGCTTTGAGATGTTGAAGAGGTGTAGTTGTTAAGGCCCAACTGCTATTTACCACAATAGAGCCCTATTGGGAGGATTTAAAGTTTACTACAACGCGCCGGGGTATTTCGAAGGTATTTGCAACAAAAATCGACTGGCACCACAGTATAGGACTAAAGTTTGGCTACTAAAGGGACTGCAAAAGTTAATTTTCACGGCCGCGACGATGAAAGTGCTCTGTAATGAGTAGTATAGACGTGGAAAGGAAACGTATTTGAGATCACCAGTCACTGGGGAATGCTAACCATTTTGCTGATATCCGCCCATCACCAGCACTGGCAAGCGACTCTTATTTTACGATTCGGAATTTGTTCCCTGCATTCGGCTAAGATAAAATCACTGGGCTCTGTGCAGACGACTGGCCAGCTGTGTGTGCTTTTCCTGTAGGGAATCGCATTGGCGCTGGACACAAACGCTTTGAACAATGACCTTTCGATCGAACCGGCCAGATGCTTGAGCAAACGCCCATGCATAAATTGTTCCCGTTTTTTGGAAAATGAATAACCAAGTGAACTACAATACACCCTTTTTCGATTTGGCATGACAATAAGTATTGCCTGTTAATTGATTATAAGGGAAAATATTTGCATTGATACAACAAAACTGGCATTTTTATCATCACAAACTTTGCATTAATGTATAATTGTACTTAATGGCTTCGGTGTTTTCTAATTTATCAAGTTATTGCCACACTCTGTGGTTAAAAACTGACATCACCCAGGCATATAACACCAAATACGATTAGTATGTCCACATCAAGGCCCATATGTACTCTCCCAAGAGATTAAGGTGACGATTCGGCACTTAAAACATCGCTGTACATAGCACCGGGTCAGGCCACACGAACGCTCGAGAGACGAATAGGAAGACAAATGCGGACTAACTGCGTCACGCGCCGACTTGGCACAGATCCACACTAACACACACTTACCGTTGGTTATGGAATATACGACTCTTGCGTTGTCACCCGAATCCTGGTCTGTGGCATGAACAGTTGCGACTGTGGCACCCAGGGTGTCATCTGCGCCTATTACGCTGCTTGCCCCGCTCACGGTGACCTTGGCTGAGTATGAGGACGCAGTGAAACGTGGGGCGTGCTCATTAACGTCAGATACTGTGATGATGACGCGACAGTAGCCCTGTGGTAAATTGAATTGGCTCATATTACTTAAGCTGTAAAGTGTTATTGCATTATTGAAATTGTAACGTTGATTTAATAGTCTCTTATTTGTCGCCATCAAACGCTTTATTTCCACGTAGGACCTAATTGCGATACATTTATCGTACCAGGTTTGCCTGTATAGTTAACAGGGGTACATAAAACAAGCTTATTAGTGTAAATGAGTCGATTGTTGGAAAAATACTGATTTAGTGCTGTACCTGCAAAGGGCCAGTGACGCCCTGATCGTCCACTTCTACAGTTAGAACATGTTCACGCTGTGTTTCACGATCCAGTCGCGCTTTAGTGACGATTACACCTGTGCCAATAAACATCACACAAGTAAACATCAAATTTCCCACCATCAGCATATCACACAGCAAACATATGTCGCAGACGCAATTACACTCTTTCATCGATAGACAATTATTAACTCTGTAAGTGGGTTGAGTTGGTAAACTTCCAACTGTAAAGGACTTTGGTGATAAATCATTCTTAACGGCGAAGCAAATTCGTACCTCCGGAGGTAATCTTGAACTTGTGCAAACTGTTAGGATCTGCAGACCCTACAATTCTGTAGACAAGGTTTCGGTTTTTAGTGCTCACATCTCCATCGGTCGCCTCAAGGGTTAGAACTTCGGTATTGGGTGAAGCGTCTTCGCCGATTGTGACGCGGTAAGTCGATCGATCGAAAGTTGGCCGATGGTCGTTGACGTCATCGATGACAATGGGAACCTGTGCGAAAGCCAGACGCAGTGAAAAGGAGAAATACCCTTGTGAATGACTTTTTTGGCCCTCAAAATAAATTTGTCACAATGGTTCGCTTATTGTGCGATAAAGATGAGTAGTTACCCAATGTTAAGGAGCGGAACGGCAAGAAAGTAGTATACAAAACACAAATTAGGTGTGTCCAACTATAAAACTTATATAGTGTATTGTCCAAATTGGAGGTGACTTGGAAAACTATATGTTCTACTGGCGCCCTTTTGGTAAACACTTGACGTTGTCAAACGCAATGACAAAGATATAACTGGCGTACGTGTGTTTGAGCGGTGTTGTAACCGTCGCTGACTTGAATGGTGAGATTGTAGAAATCCTTGGTCTCAGCATCAGGAGTTCCAACAACTAGCAGGTCACCTTGATTCGTATTGATGTGAAACATTAAGTCTTTATTTCCACCTAAACATACAAAAATCAACATGAGTCAACTTGTAACATGTAGGTAGCGATGCATTCAAATCAAGTCGGTGGGACATAAAGGCAAGTACCTAAAGTGGCTTAGCTTATTTAAAGTGAGTAAGAAAAGAAAATAATCCTGTGCTAATGCCAGGAAAACGACAAGTATCAAGTCACCAATGAGTTATCGACGCAATAATACGAAAACATACACAGAAAACCACAAACGATCCTAAACCTGCTAATCTGTATCGGCTCGTCGGTAATCCGTCGCATCGGATGTACTTTAATCGCTATAATCTGATACTAACGACGCTTGGCCTTGCGAGCTGTGGCAAGATAAGCTAACTGCCATGGTACGATGCCACAGGAATTCAACAATGTGGGGACTGGGCACATGGTTACCACATCATTGATATGTACATCATCGTACAAGATCGCCCTTAATGTCCCTCATTTGGCAGCGGTTTTGTAACATGATATATACAGACATGGGACTTGGGCAAGGCTAACGTAGAGTCAGATCCGGTGTGGTCAATCCCTAAGCACTGGCCACCGACTGTTTAAGCCGATAGAACTTGTCAGCGGCCCGGTATCTGATTCTCACTCAAACGTCGCCTGTTGGCGTTGAATGACGGCGATTTGACGTCCAGTCATCGGTCTCCAGGGCTCGAGTAAAGGTCAACCCAAAGCGACGAATAATAACGCCCACTTTTCAACCATACACATCTTTGTATGCTCAGATACAAAGTAGTACAGAATTTTGCTCACAGACGTGTAGTTATACAAAACGCAACAGCAAAACTAAAATACATATTCTACTGATAAACACTGAGGCACGTTTTCTTTACGCGTGGTCACGCCCTTAGGAATTTGGCGCCAATGTGGCAACTTACCAACTATAGAAAACCACAAGTTTTGTTGTGGGTCTTCATCAAAGGCCCTCATTAGTTTCACCAGACTGTCACGATCTGTGTTGGTTTGTGCGATGTCGATATCGATGTGCTCTGGGTAGTGTTGCATTTGGCCGGTTTCTTGCATGAAGCGAGGTGGGTTGGGTGAACGAGTCCCGATTGAAATCCACTTGATTTGTAGTCGATGGATTCTTGACTGACGCTGGGGCTTTCCACCATCAAATGCTCTGACCTACGGACAAAAAATACACTTAATTTACCCTCTTTGTCGTTGTCCTGCATACATGGAAAAGATGACTTAAATTGCTGCCAATATAATTTGCTTTGATTTAAGTTCCCAATTCCCATGTTAGTGTCAAGCATGTCTAAAGAGGTGAACTTACCCTTATCGCACTCTGCGTACCAGCGCTGAACCCAGCACTGCTGCTAATCTCGCCAGTCTTGGGGTGAATAGAGAACCTTCGCATGTTATCTTCCTTTAGTTTGTAGTCGATGTCAGCGGAACTCCCACTGTCTCGATCGCTTGCAATAACTCGCGTGCTAAAAATATACGACCATGTTTATTACACAACTTATACGGCCTTGGTTATCCAAAATAGTTAAGACTTACAGAATAGACGATGTTCTTGAGCGGTTTCGTCCAGGAAGTGATATTTGACGGGCAACGTAAATCAGAAACGCTGGAGGATTGTCATTTACATCTGTTATAGTGACAACTACTTGCACCCACGAGGAGAGCGGTGGAGACCCGGAATCGTCGATTTTGACCTGAAAAGCGAATGTAAACAAACCGTTAAATCACAAACTATAGACAACTGCAAAAAAACAGCAAACGCTGTAAATGTTATTGGTCGATTTTAACGTCGGCCCTCAAAACTGCGGATCCGCTTAGCTCGCGGTAGTAAGGTTTCGAATTACTGTGACTAAAGGAGCTTAACTTTACAATGGGCCTGAGCCCTTTGACATAATTCGGGTTTGAATCAAGACCGCGCTGCAAGAGGTTCAAAGGCAGGGAGAGAAGTTCAACAAAATCTGTGCGGCCTCTTTAATCTTTTCACGCGCCATTTGCAGCAAGACACTTAAGTATAGGCACGCGTGCTTCGACCTGACATCAACAATAGAAACAGCACTGCAACAGCACCGTGCCGGGTGAAATAATTGTGTTGAAAGGTTGAAACGCAAAGTATTTACTGCAGCGCGTAAAAGATCCGCAAAGGGGTTACACACAAATCAATGGCGGTTAATCCTCGAATGGTTTAACTTGTAGAATTTTCGTAAAGACTACCAGAGAAATATTACGAGGTAAAAATCGAACAGTAATAAATAGTCTAAAGATCCCACAACCCTAACTGCAAAACTCCCTGAGTACACTTAGCCTGTTTGCCTTACACCACAAACCCAATTACAATCCGAGCATTGAGGCTATGTGGTTGAAACACTTGCACGAGATGTGGTTTAAACATGTCTTGTGCTGAAAGTCAAAACAAAGGGGCACATGCTCCTGTCGCCCGACAGCACACCACACTTGCATTCGACGTCACCGCAAACGGGGTAAGTAGCTTGGGGCGATTACGTAATGAGCCTCCTGGCACCGGGTCTACAGGCCCCAAAGAAAATGCTTAGCATCTAATGAACCGGAAAACAAGGTAGTAACGTCGGGAGCTGTGTGTTGCTGCAACTGCGAACCTGCACGCGCCGTTACGGTCTTCTGCCACTTGTACAACGAACAAAAGGCGCATTGGCACGTAACGGTGCCTCTTAACTCTTATGAATCATGTGTTGATTGACATGCATTCCCAGTATACCATTACATGCACTTGCTACAAAGGTTACTTCAATTTTTCCAGAGGATTCAGTTGTACACATCACATTGCGAATTTTCACGAATCTACTATGAAATCTAAACATTACCCAAGAGGGAATTGATAAACAATCCGAGGTTTTACGTGGCACGCGATGTTTTCCTAAAATCTACAGAGATTTTTTTGCTCCAAGACGGGTGGATCGAAACGCAAAGCCAGCTTTTGTTGTAATAACCCACTGCCTTACTTAAGTTTTGTCGAGGGCTCATGGCAATGGGTGACAAATATATCCACTCGCCATGAATATTGATTCGAGCAAAAATCCCTTAGACAGGGACAGCTTACATAGTTAAATCAACACCGAGCCAGGGATGTTATGCTTTGCGGATTATAGAGACTTTAAATCAGTCTTCTTTCGGCATCCGCTGGCTGTATGTTATACTTCACCGGCTTATCTTTCATACCGTGTTTTTGTACACAGCTCGCGACGCTTTAAGCAAGTGCGACACCGATGTTAAGATGTTAACCGGCCAAACCTTTCAGCGGCTTTTCATTAGGCGGAAGGCCTAACAGATTTTACTATCCGCCGTGGGTGGCAACATTCAATGTTTTGCGTCCGGGTGATGTCCCAGGCGATGATAGAAACACTGTGCTTCGTTATGGGGTACGACCTTGGGTCCCAGGGTGCTCTTTTATTGATGGGTGACGGCGGGCAGTCATTACCGCGTCCCTCTCCACGCCCAAATGCAAGAGAAAGTGTCGCGGGTCTTTTACCCGTCCCGTTAACAGGTCTGAGAGCCGAAAGGACATTCCGTATTGTGGCAACAACGCCCTTGGTGGCGCCTTTAATGGATTACGTAAATTGAAATGACTAAGGCTTTTATGCAATGAAGAGTGTGGGCTGTGAAACACATTTTTAGCATGCTTGCGGCGATTGCGCGAAATTCAAGGCCATTAGGATGGGAATTTATCATAATGCACCGCAAATTGGCATGTTGACGGGTTGGACTGGACGCAAATTGGAAAAGTAACGACTGCGCGATGAACGGTTGATGATTTTAGACCAAATCCGTGTCTGTAAAGGTCTACACAGTTAAAACGCACATTAACACATTCCAGACCGAGGTATGTTTGACAGGCGTTATGTTTCGCTCATTAGTACTATTCGTCTTCTGATAAATAAGACAAGCAAACAAACGTTGCTATAAACGGTTGCTTCATTTTGCTCTTCAGCTAACCGTCGCTCAAATAATTCTTGTGATACGCCATTAATCGTCAGACGTCGGTATGTCTCCTATGTAGGTCATAACTGAACACTTTGTAACACGGGCTGTCGGATATACCGGTTGGGAAAACAATGACTTTGAAATGAATACGAGCAAGTGCAAAGCCCCCGCCACGCTGGCTCGCCGCGGTAACGCACTAATCAACTGATTAGCGATGTACAAAATTCTCCGATTGCCGGGCGCTGGGCTATCGCACTACATACGGGCCGCCGGCCAAAAGTATTCATCAGCGCAATGTTACAGTGTTGATTTCGGCAATACGAGCAGGCCATGGGCCGCTCCCTGGTCAACGTTGACTTAAAAACTCACAAAGGCATGCGTTCCTCGGCTTTTACCCCAAACACGACCCGGCGGGGCAGACCACCCGTATCTGTGCAAAAGAAGCGTCAACACAATGCTTTTTTGACAATGCCAAATCGCCGTAATGCCTCTAAATCAACTCTTTTCAACGGAATGGCACAAACCCATTCGGAGATCTAATGTTTATGTTAGCATTAGGATAGGAAGGGTTGAAAGTCCATTATATCGCTTTTACGTACGACTTTGTGTATCAGCCAAGCCGCGACACACAAAGAACTCGTTGCGATGGATTCAGCTACATTATTCCAACGCTAATATATATTGATACGACTCTTGTGTGTTTTGACAGCGTTGCGCCTGTTTAAGATTTCTTAAGTGATCTGCCGCCCGGGAAATAACTATTGCTATAATACAGTAGAGGGTATTGATTTTGTTTCGTCAGCAAACCATTTTTATGACAGTAAGTCAAAAGCTTTGTTTTTTGACTAGTATATTCCCAAAGTGTACGCTACACAGGTGTATTTTTAACTATTATACATTACTCACTATAATATACAGCACACAGGGTCGATAGTAAACACTTTTCTAAACCGCAAGAACCTACACCCACGCGGTAACAAGGCATATAGGCACAATCTCCAGTCCAATTATCGCTACAGCGGTGCAGTGGCATTCCCTTGAATTGCCCTTACTCACAAAAGGTGCATCATTCCAAGCTTTGCCGTTAGACACAGTTTATTTCAACTACGCGCCAATTTTCTGCTGTGGGGCCTGCAGTGATGACTGCCTGTTCGATACTCGGTAGTTAGTTTCAAGGTGGCGGGCGAGCAAGCGTCTATTTTCGGCTTTACCAAAACGCACTATTAGTCTCAGGTCTTGCAGTCCGCGTGAGAACGCGCGCCAATATCATTTCGGCGACACAAAATGAAGCCGATTACGCCGGCCGTGGCTCAGAGTTCAGTTTCGTAACGCAAAATTGCCTTTAAACGCCCGTGCCTACACGAGTGGATGAGTGCTACTTTTGACTTGCCGCAAAATACGGTGACAGCTTGGAAATATGTACGTATTGAAGCAGCGAGGCGTGAACATCTCCTGGTCCTAAACAAACGTCTGCATGCGTATTAAGGAAACCACATCGGTTGGCCAAATTACCGTCGATCTTTCATAAACCGAAAACCCGGAGAGCGCACCTTTGTTTGCAGTCGACCTCGTTTTGTCCACTCCGTCGCCGGGAACTCGTTACAACCCAATTCACGCCGCTCCACAATCAGCGTAATTGAAGCGCAAATGACGTTTTCTAGGCTTGAAAGACGCCGATTTCTATGTGAATCGGAAGCGAGAGAAAGATCCCACCATCAGGTGGCCACTTGCCTTGTTAACACATTTAGCGCACGATTTTGGTAAAACTCCCAAGCGGTAGGACTTAACAGGTTGTCCTGTCCTTTGTGTGAAAGTGTCAGTTAAACCGGGGTCTTACCTCCAATGTGAGGCTTCCAGCGTTGGCTTTCTCCCTGTCCAGTCGTTTTCTTGTGGTCGTTATGACACCTGGGAACAATTATGGGATCGTTAGACATATGTTTAATGTTGTGTGTGGTAAAGGATGGCACGCAAGTTGGTGACACATAAAAGGCCAAAAATGATTTGATTATACGTTTAGCTGGATCAATGACATGACCAAATGGCACATAAAACGCTAAAACACCAATGATTGTTCAAAAATGATGTCCTAACAAAAGTTGAACATGGAAGATAAATTTGGACAAAAATCAAGTCATACAATAAAGTTTGTTTCAATCCTCGCCCTAAATTTTCAAATAAACCGGTAAATCTGGATCAATATCAAGTCATGCTATCAGACATCAAACATATACTTGCTATCAAACTTATACGAGTCATTTCCAACAAGCAATACTTGCCACACAACCCATGGGAAATAGACGACAAACGAGTTCCATATATTTACCTCATAAATTTCTTTTCGAAAACTTTTCATAAACACCCTTCGCAAAAAAATGTTTTAAGCAATGGGGTTAAATTTTATTGATCGCATTTTTAAGTGCCAGTAACCGGTTTTGTTATGGCATTAGCAAAACCACAGCCTAGTTTATCATCCGCAAATTTATCGAAGCCGTCAAGCGTTAGTTGCACCATATGAAGACGGATGCCAGAAACATATTTCCCTGCGCGGTCAAAGCCACTTTGGCTAATCCCAGCGCGGCGCCGTCACCCTCGGCAAAGGAAATTGCATATTCTCGGCATAACATAAACTGCAAGACCTAGTTAGGGCGCTAAATTGCGAAACAGCTAACTCGGCGAGTTTATGTGTGCATTGCACTTGTGTCTTATCGCGGTTTAGTTGCCGCGACTCCCATGAAGTGGCGACGAACATCATGATTATATTTGATTTGGGCGGTATGCGGAAGCTCTCCGGTGAGTTGGTCTACCGCTGTAGAACCATTCACCGGGTGATAGCGATTCAAATGCGCCTTGTTATCAGAAGCAAATATCGCTCTAAACAAATGTATGTGGACGCTAACAACAGTTAACTGCGGCGGACTGTTACATCTTAATCCGGACCACAGACTGGCGTAATGAGGCGGCAATGAGTGGATGTCCTGTGCCACGCGACTCGGCCATTTGATTGATGCTTTAGCTCGCGGATGTTTCCCTGTGTTGTGGGTCACATCGGCCTTGAATGCAGACAGCGGCCCTTATCTTGATTTACCAGACAACCGGTCTCGCTGACGTAGCGTCAACACGCCGATAAATTATGTGTGTACGACAGCGCAGGACAATGAGCTTTTGTATGGACTTCATCAAGTGTATGTGTCGCAACTTTTCATTTCTCGTTGAAAATAGGAAGCATGGTTTACGGCAATCAACAAAAAGTGATTTATTTATGGAAAAAATGATACACGTTAACCAGCGTAAGCCCGAAACTGAACGTAGTGCTTAAAAACAAGTTATACTTAAGACCAATAAACTACCAAAAGTGCAAAATCACTTTTAAACTCGACAGCAGTTTCCTATCATCGCGCTTACAGGCAATTTTACGCTTCTGGAATACATCAAAGGCCATTCTATTATAATCTATGAAGGCTGGCGGGCGCACAAGCTTTCCGAAATTTCGGGAGCACTCGATGTCCGATGAAGACGCCAGATTCTATCGGACCCCCGCTATCACAGCTACTCAGCATAACGGGGGAGCAGACGAAGTGTGAAGGGTCCTGCCATTCAGTGTGATACACGATGAAAAGGAATCCCGCGTCTGCGGTCACACTCGCAATCGCTCTTTCTTAAAAGATAACACGGCACTTCGCATTCCGGCTAAATTGTTTCACGCTCTCTCCTAAGCACAAAGCGTATGAGTAGGTTTATAATATATCTGCCTAAAACGCCGTGATAACCAGTCCACAATTTCACGGGGAGATCAGGATGCGGTAAAGTTGTCGCTTGCGCCGTAACGCCAAGCAATTTAGACGCGCTTTGATGGGAGAGTGTTGCCACAACATTCGCAACACAAACGCTAATCTTGTTGCCGACTCAAGATGGTCCACCGATTTTTCGAGTCAAACTAACCAACTATTGCTGGTTGTGCAGTAGCTTTTTAATCTTTTCAAAAGGTTAAGGAGCACTTAAAAATGTGCAGGTTATTTTGGGCACTAAAAACAAAAAAGACGTCAGCAAACGTAGACGAAATTTGAAGTTGTTTAACCACGCGCCAAGAATGACCGCGAGACGGTGATGAAAGACAGACAAAAAACGAAGTGACGCCGCAGTCGCTCTGTGTTAAACCGTCAACATTTATCGATTCGACACATCGCGCCTTCTTGGGAACGTATCCGCTTCCAGAGAAGAAACTTATCGTGAGTTGATACTGATGCGCTGTCGAGCTTGCGACCGACGGCCGATCATTGGTGGGAAAGGGTCGAGCACGGTGGTCTAAAGCCCGACCAATTTGTAGCGCCGCAGACTTGTTGTTCATAGAATACAATCGAACGTCTCAGTAGCCCTGTTGTGAAAATAAACCAACCGCCCAGCCCCAAGCTTACACGAAAGACGAGGGTATATTCTGAACATCGGTGCCCGAGATTTTGGAACAATGCACTTTGATGAGTGGGCAAATGAGTTGTTCTGTCATTATAGGATGACATATAAGCTATTGTTTCGAATGATAGATCCATTGTTACGCGATCGCCAATCAGGCCGCGCCCATACGGTCATCATTGCGAGAAAAGGCATTCATTGTTGGCGCCCACGTGTTTTTTCTTGACGATCAACTCGCAATGAATTCGATACACCAAGGAATCACACTCCATTGTCGTCACAGGCGATGGGATCGAGACATTTTGATTTCCGGATCAAGTTAAGGTCTGCGTTCGCGAAACACCGACTTTGGTGCCAAAACTACGACCCGGGATTAGTGCGGGTAATTTGTAATGGCAATAAACAGACGACTTGACCCAAGTGGCCCAAGTCAACCTTAAAACAACATTGTGCTCACATTTTTTCACAATCGGAGAAAGCATCAACCAGCGTGACAATTTAAAGCAGCCTGAAAAAATCAAAAACATTTATTTATCCTGTTGAGCGTTTATACAAGGATAGTCAAACCCGCGCGGTCGTGTGGCGCAGTTTACTGAGGAGCCGCCTCTACTTATACCCGATATAGGTGGCAATTGCGAAGAACTGTCGCTCCACTTCAAACGATTCGACATTTCGCTGCAAATCTGTGCCCTGGAGAAGTGAAATCGCACTGACGATCTCATCAGCCTAACGCGCAAAATGATGGTGCCGTGTTTTATAGTTTAGCGACAAACAGCGGTGTTGTGGGTCCACCAACAAGACCCAAACATGCACACAACGGCGTTTAATCGCCAAAACTTCTGCCAGCCAGAAGGCCTGTACCTTCCAGCTGTGTATATTTGATTGGAATTAGTGGCGATGGGCAACACACAGGCGTTGGCGTGAAATCAGAACAGCGTCGTTTGAAGAGGAAAAGGCTCATAAAATGTTCGCCCAGTTGCAGACGAATTTAATCCACTATTTTAGAAAAGCTAACGACGCGGTAAAACTGCCGATCTTAATTGCACCGCTCACACTTTTCCGACCTTCCATGTAAACAAACAAAGTCCGAAGCGCCGCGAAACGGAAATGGGGCACGACTTCAAATTGACCGCGAGCGAACGCTCAATTTTCACAAATTGCTCACCAAGTGTTTTCTAGTTAACTCTGAACAGACTGCCTCGCCGTTATACTTAACTGTATTTTATAGGCACTCGACGAAATGTCATCGTCGGACAAAGGTGGAAATGATTTGTGCCATTCGTGCGCAGAGGGGATTTGGATATTTACCAAGTCTCGTGTGTGCTTTCGTCCCTACACATCCACTTGACTGTATTGAATCGACGGACGTGCCAATAACAAAAGATATATGGGGCCAAGGTCTATCAGACTTCTAAGTCGCTACAACTCCTAACATAAAATCAATTGTGTTTTATGGTAAGAAACTTGATTGTTAAGACCTCATAGGAAATGGTATTATGCTGGCTTCGCACCTTGTGGTTTAGGTCCAAAGGGTTGTAAACAGGCCACTTCGCTGCGCACCGTTTGCTCAGTGACTCACTTCAAGGCTTTTATTTGCCAGGGGTGCTCGTTTAACTCAAACCGTCGCAAGCGATTTTCACGTCTGCAATTTAAGCTCGAAGTTTCACAACAAGTTTACTTAGCTTCGTCGCGCGTTTCATGTCGAGAAACAACCTAAGACGTGTTACGGGGATTAGCTTAGGTGATATTTAATCGTTAGTGTGTTTTTACTGCGACGGCAGCCATGATGGGAAACCGCAAAAGCGGACGCTACATTCAACTTTCATTTTGTCCATGGGAACGCCCTAGGGACGTATCACTTTCAAAGATGCCAGGCCGTTAATAAATATATCAGGGGCAAAGTGAGCTGTCGCGGGACTCTTATGTCCGTTGTGTGTAGCGCCATCAATCAGCACGCGAATTAGCGTACCGCGGTTAATTGTCATGTTTGCTTTCGTTTATCGCCGGTCTCTTCTCACGCCGGGATATTGGATAGCTTCCCCGCGCAACATAATGTCGTCAATGCGGCCATTTTGGCAGAATGAAAGCCAGTTGCGCCGACATTGAAAGCCTGGGTGGGTGATGTTTTCTATTCGTCGGCAAGCAATGATCCGTCGTTTCGCCAATGCCTACAGCACAGTTGTGCGTCTAAACGCAACAAAGGCCGAAAACACCCCGGACCCGCTCGGCTAACAAACAATGGGTCTCCCTGGCACGGCGCAGACGACTTTCTCCCGTTTGGGTTCCGGCCCGACGAGTTATCATGTGGAATTTTATGATCACCGCAATGGCACCTCGCGCGCTAGCAGGGCCCTCGAAACGGCCGCGTGCGACCTTCGCTGAATGATACACAGCTATCACAACACTCCGGGCGTTCGGAAAACGTTGAACGGTTTATTATGAGTTTGGACAGGCTTCGGGGGATTTCCCTTTGCCCAAGTGCTTTTTAAATTACGATTTGCGTTAATGTTTGTGGCTAATAGAAAAAGTGTATTTAACCCACGAACCAATTACAAAGCAAGTGCACACAACTATACAAAAGTCACATCAGGCAATTCTTTCGCCGTTTTGCCCTACGCTTTATTGCACCATACGCAAAACACAAACGAAAAGCGTTAGCAAAAACGCCGATAACAGGTACCCGGGCACAAGACAAACAGATACTAAACCGCTGGGTTGCAACCATTTGTCGCTTTAGGCACAGCTAAGTGCTTTATAATACGACCACTGAAAGCGTTCTTAGCTGTAGAAAGATAAACAGTCTTCCCCAAGTCTATGAATCAACAACACGAACGAAGGTTACCAATGCATTTCGCAATATCAAGTCTAACCGAGACTGAACCAGCCCAGTGCACACAAGGGATTGATTAAAATTCCCGACAGAAATGCGTATCTAAGGTGGCGTATGCACGAATTAGCGTGTAAGGGCGTCTAATCGCATTTCTCTGGCAACGACAATGGTGTTGGCATCTCAGGAAATGAGGCAGTTGAATTACCTCTTACGAACAGGGCTGCGACGACAGAAAAATCCACGGAAAGCTGTACGACCGAGCGAAGCGATTCAAGTTCGCTGGAACGCGAAAACTACACGACAGTTGAATCATTGAAAGGAAATTGACCCCGGTTAATCTTACCCTGCAGTTGGCCTTTGCGTTCATATGTTACCCAATCATTGTAATTGGGGTAAATTGTTGAACCACAAAAATATAATCAGCGGAAATAATTTTGACAAGGCGTGTAATTAATTATACATTTGTTCGAGGGCAGTTTGGAAAGTTACTGACAGAACTGTAAAAACCGATGCCTTAGGGTTAAAGTTGGAAATGTAAAAACACGCGTTTACTATTTATATGCCGTGTCCTTTTACACCGCATATTCAAATGTTTCTTGCTATTCCCTTGGGGTACAAATACAATTATATGTAAAGAAAGTGCAGGAGGATTGAACCAGCCTTAACCAATTAGAATTCAATACGTTAATAGAGGAAACAAACAAACTAAACGCAGGTTGACGTTGTTGGGCCACCTTAAATCAAACAGCCTTTGCAGAGGACCTCATCAAAGTGCCAGTCGTAGAGCGATTTGATCCCATTAGTGGATAATTGTCGGTGTGGTGCAAGGCGAGTTGGCCGATGAAGACCAAGTTAAAATCGCGGTGGAGCAAATCCGATTTGTGGTGATTTGCTTTTTATGTCGACAAAACCGTATAAGTTTGATTGATGGACCCAAACGCGTGTTATATTTTTGAATCCTTAATAAGGTACTTCAATTTCAAATGTTCTAAGAAGTTACAGCTAATATTTTAGCCCCTACTGTACTCTGAACTGAACAGTTTAAGTAACTTCAAACAGTAACCGTGTACAATTATAAATGCAACATGAAGAAATTACTACCAAACCGCTTTAACGCATGGTCATTTGTCTATTTATCAAATGGTTGAAGTCTATAAATCAGGATTTCTGCACAATACGCAGCACCAACCAAACACGATAGTGCGAGGATAGACCATCCATAAGGAGAAACATTTATCAAATAGGTCTACAGAACCAAGAGTAATATGGTTCTGCGGTGGGTTAAAGATTGCCAAGGTTGCACCCCCAGCAGCGTCCAACCGAAAGTGTGAATAGAGTGAATCTGTTGACGCGGGGCTCGCCAGAAGCACTTCCTGTACGAAGCCAGAAGTGGTGCGACAACGAACAATGGCGGAGTTGAAGAGGCCCATACAAACACGACCCCACGTGCGCGATTACATCTGCAGCTTGTGATTATGCAAGAGAGCAGTACAATGGCACCAGGGCGTAATTAGATTAAGACCGTCAAAACGATATTCATCTAGAAAGACCAAGCTATTGCCTGAAGCATTTAAGCTAAATGCTAACAACTTCAGTGGTGCGTTTGAAATTTGCTTAGACAAGGAATCCACTTTTATTCGCGTTTATTTGAACAGGTATAACTCGTTCAGATGTCTTTTATCTGTGTGCTACCCGACAGAGTGTGAATAGGTAGACAACAGTAATCAAAATTCGCACCCTTTTTTACAATTATTGCTTTCTGCTTTGTGGAACGATGACTTATCCAAAACAATTACCGATTGAAAATTTTTATTTTACAACGAAACTGATGCCTAAACATGCTGCTAGCAGTGCAGCCTTGACAATTAAGTTTACAACGACCAACAAAAATAATAGCACACGACAAACTTGTCGCACAAAACCGTTCCTATACAAGCTCGTGGAGAACAGGGACCGTACAACGACGATAAGGGCCCTTGATAGCCACTCGTTGGGACGTTTGTCGTCACGGGCCGTCGCACGGCAAGCAAGGAAAATACAACTGGTTTTCCTGTTAGCAAACCAACGAAGCTGTCCGTAATCTCTTGCCATGCTACTGCCGTACACTCAGCAGTGACACTAGTCCCAACATAAAGTGGGTACCATCCCCACTCGACGCATACCCGAGTTGTGATGACGTAACTCACGTGATTGCCGTCAATTAAAAGCAAAGTCCATGCAGGCAAACTGGAGACGAACATCAAAATTCCTGACGACTTATTGGTATAAGTCATACGACAGATTATTATGTGGCCGTAAAGATGTTTTTCAACACGGGACTTTTGCACAGAAAATTGCGCAACCTAAAGTGCAAACAAACCATTTGCCATGTCATCGTTCATTACCCTTCAACACCGTGTTAACACGCTTTGTTTGAACATCTTACCACACGCGGCCTATCGCAAAATAAAACCCTTACTTTTTGCACTTAGCAATAACTTACTGATTAAACCGCCCATGAAAGGTTATGATGAAATGGTTTATACAGAGTTTGAACTAACCAAAGTAAAAACCATATCTTTATTTTATACGAATACATTTATTCCTCCGAGGGCAAGGATATATTTTAACAAACTCATAAAACATCGGCTTTGTCACTGTCCGTGTGGAGGCGAGATCAAAGGAAATTTGTTAACATTGCAACAAAACATCTTGGGGGCTATAAATCTTCATCGGGGCACAAAATTCTTTGTGCTTTTCCGTGCGCAGTCGCGTAAACAGTTTCCACTATTGGTCGTTAAACTAAACTGAATTGTTTTTCTCTGCAAGGAAACTGGGGTAAAATTTAATGTTTTTTGTTTTATTTATCAGACAGATAATTGTCTGCAACGCATTTGTGAAACAAATTTAGCAAAACGTGTGTTAGGCATACACAAGCGAGCATGTTTTTAAACGTAAACAATAGGAAACCGGGCCATTACCAAACCCAACAATAAAAATCTCCCAAAACACAAACATGAGATAGCAGTCCTTTTGAAAATGTCAACGAAAGTTCTTTGGCAAGCCTTTGACAAGTAACTGCTTACCACAAGTCGGCGTTATACGCACCTGGCTAGACTGCTGCGAAAAGGCTAAGCAGCAGTGACTAATCGCCCGTAAAAGACAAAGTGATAGCAGACGAGGGGCAGCCGGGCAGATTCCAAGCCGCATATATTTAACCCATTACGTAAGGACTGTAGACGATTCTGCGCAAGCGTTATAGACTCTGGATCAATGGTCGCTTGATGCGCCGCAAATCGATGTGTCAAAATCGGTGAGGTAACTACCTGCGGTCGGAAAAATGCGTTTGCCGCTGTAAATTAAGTGCGGCCGAGTTTTAGACTTTATGACGCAATGACTTGGTGTAACATGGCGGATTATATCAGTGTTCACTTCATACATGCACGTTACAAAATCTGTACCAAAGCGCGACGAGCAACGGTATGTTTCACCGCTCTATAAAAAGTTTGCTTACAGGGCTCACAGGCGCTAAGACAACAGACGGCTGTGTGGTAATATCAGCTGACGAGCCAAGCAACACCGAATTAAATGTTTGCGTAAGATATCGCGCACCAAACACAGCGCAGATTACACGATACGAGGCAGACGTGAACGTGTATTAGGAAGCGACCGATAGCCCAGCTCCCCACTTGGGAATTGTGCAGTGATGGCCCGTTGGCCTTGTATGCTTTGATATGTGCTTAAACCATTAACACTCGCTTCCTTGCACTCCACAAATGCATGATCCGCCCACGTAACTAGCGTCGGGCAAATATTGGTTTTTCCTCGAAAACCCCTTTGCCCGATCGTCTCGAGGTGGGGTGAACAATAGGTTTCGCACATAAACGAAAACGCAAGTTTGCTTTGCGCAGGTTAGCGACGCGCATAAATGACAAACGGAACTGTGTCGAACCGATGACATTTAAATTGTTCTGGCGGTCCCTGAAATTGAGCATCGGTGTTCCCGAGACAAAAAATACCAGAACAGACCACGATTTTTTAGCCATCTATCAACCTGAAGCTTTCAAACAAAAACGCGACGAAACGAGCCCCGGTCGCGTTTGCTGGTGAGGGATGGGGTTGGATTATTACCACGTCGGGATGTGCCAAAGCCTAGCGGATCTGTTTGTTTCGACAGCAGCTGGGCCCGGGAAAATATTAATTTGTCTGGTATGTGAAGCGCGTTAGGAGGTGCTCGCCAAACAACCCGACCAAGCACCTGTTTGCCTTCGACATAAAGCAGGCCAGTTCCGATTTATTTATAGGTAAGAAAATCCGAACATTATTTACATGGTAACATTGGAAAACGACAACTGTAACAGTTGTACAACGATATTGTTTTGTGATGTTACATGACTTTTTTATTGTGACAACCTCCATTTTAAAACACATTCAATTAACACTGAAATATATCGTGTATGGAAATGGAAATAGTTGAGACACAAGGGTTAGGTTTGGTTGACCATAACTTCACCTTCACCAACATAGCAGCGCGTCACCGCAATGACCTTGAACTCGGTCGAACTTTACGCGTTGTTATGATTAAAACACGTGGCTGCTGCTAATCAAATGTGCCGCGTCCCAATCGCAGCAAGTCCATCGGTTCCGGTTGCCGCCTTGAGCGTGGGAAGAATTTATTGCGCGCGAAACTTAAAACGGGCCGCGTCGGAAGCAACGCGTTAAAAGCGCCAGGCACAAGTTCATGTTCGCTGCAAAGCCGGGCTTGGGGGCAGATTTACGCTCAGGGTTCGCATCAACAAACAAGCTGCGTACAAGTCAATAGGAGGAGCCGACAATCTTGTAAACGTGTGTGGGTACAATAGTACAAGCTTGGTTGAATCAGATAACACAGGCCGGATGCCCGCCTTCATATCCGCGCGCGATAATTTCCAGTCATATATATGTGCGTTGTTGACGGATTATGTTACCGGCTGCGGACAATGGCAAGACTCTATGAATCGCGACAAAGGCTTTAATTTGACGAGAAGTGAACCATGTCAATAAAAGATATGTCAACCTGTGTCGAGAGGCTGTGCCTAGAAAGCGACGGGACCTAATTAAAATCACCACTGATATAAATAAGAAGATCGATTCACAGGAGGTATGGAGCCTGGCGCAATTTGATATGTTTCCAAATATTGCCGGAGCCAAAATAAACAGATGACACTTGCGGCCACACGGCTATGGTAAATGTAATATGTAAAAATGGAATATTTTTGATGTTAAATCAAAGTATATGTTGAAATTTGCGACAAAGAAAGTAGTTCTCAATTCACTGAGTTCAATTCCAGTCATTTATGAGCAAAATGTTAACATATTTTTCTACCCGCAAATCACAGTTTGACCTGGACGTAATAAGGAAACGGTGCTTGAATTCCAAAGCACGCAAACGCGTTCGAGTCGGTATAAGCAACAGCGTGAAATCTCACTTGAAGCGGAATTACGCCAAATCAACTAAGGCACGAATGGATTATCGCCGCCCCGTGAAGCCACCCCAGACTCGGTAATATTATACTTGCCGCCGGCGAAGCCCAACGAACAAGTTCAACGGAGATGAAAGAAAAGGTGTTTGACTAACACTGACAAAGCAGACATGGCAACTTGGCCGTTCCCAAGATATTGGAACACACAAACCCACAAATCTAACCTGAAAATGACCAACCCAAATACAAACGGGTGCACTGAAAAGCTTAAAGAAAATAAGGGCGGATTAGAATTGCCGCAAGGGAATGTCGTCCTTAATCGTAGCAACTTAGCACAGCTGGCAGTGCAAAGCAATGTTGCGCTTGGACAGCGAACCGGAGCAGAAAATGAGATTATTGCGTATGATGAAACCACAATAGGTATTGTACAATATATTTTTTTGTTCTGAAAAAATCAGTTGTACATCAGACAAAGCCTACCTGTACGTTCATCGATCGTAAAATAACTGTTCGGCGTCGTGAATGTAAACATAAGTTCTTCGTCGCCATCTTTGTCCGTAGCATTGATTTGAACCACCTCGCTGCCTTGTGGGCTGTTCTCTTGAATTCTGTTAAAATTTATACTTAAGTATCTTTATGTTCTAAGTGTACAACATACATTCAACAATAACTTCATTGAAGGACATACCTTGCAAAGTAAACCGGCTGGTCGGGCAAAGGTGCATTGTCGTTTATGTCAGTTACTTCCACCAGCACAAAGGCGTGACCAGACAGAGGAATAGTTGCTCGGTCTTTGGCCAAAACGTTCAGCCAGTAATAACGTTGACTTTCTCGATCCAAAGACTGGGTGGTATAAATGGAACCTGAGTTGCAAAAGCATACATAAACATTTTTGTCTTCAGCAGAAATGAAGCAATAACAAAGTTACAAAGACCCTTTTTGCCTAAGAACACTAGCATAAACATACCTAACAGCGAGTGGGGCTTATAATTATGTGACGACAGACAGGTGAACGTCTGCAAGCAATACGCGTTCTAAAAATTGCCGGTTGCAATTTGGGAGAGACATTCTGAGAGTACGTAACAAGCCAAATCGGCTGTAAGCCGCCGAAAGAAAACAACGCGAGTCACATTACATTTTCGTTTTGGTTAAGCGCAAAGATAACAGCACGATATAAGTATCAGGCAAGAAGGAAGACCCCAAGCACCTAACTAGATCATCCATACCCACCAAAGCTAGTTCTGCGAACTAACCTATATTGATGAAAGTCATGAAACAGTTGTTTTTACAAGGAAAAGTGTTTTACGATAAGCGATATGGAACATGCCCACTATTGTTAACTCCACATTCCTGACTGCCATATAATCATCGTCATGCTAATTTTACACGTATTTTGAATAGGGTACTTGATAACCAAGGCAAACACACCTGGTCAAAGAATGGGGTGGAATAAGACCATGTGCTTGATTCGCATCTTTTGTATGTTAATTGGGGACGCGGTTTCCTGACTAAGTTTGAATACTAACAGACTAAACCCATTTTGCGCATCGTTTTGAAGGAATGGCTTAATTTCTTAACGTTTCTTCTGTTAACCACACAGAACAACTTAACTGATAAAATGACAACCAAAAAGCAGAACAATCATCTATTTGCTTAGCGCTGACCGTCGTATCGAAAAGCATTGGGCGTCCACAATGGAAAGGTAAACAGCCGTCGTCCGATCAATTGACTGACCAAGTGGCAGAGCAGCCTGTGTGGCCCACTTGCTGATGGCAATCCTGGTTGCGCCGAATAAAGGTGCAAAATTGAACAGCGGGTGATGGGCCTGTTGATGGCTGATATATGCGGGTAAGGGGAATCATCAATATCGATCAGATGGACAGCGGGGATTTAGTAAACGGATACCGGTCAAATCCTACATGTAAACACGGGGAGCCACCCGCATCTTGCGGCCGAGACATGAAAGTTGAAACGATGCAATTACCCGAACAGTTTTGCGCGTTCCCCTGCGCTGCTACCCATAAGCAAGCGATCATGGTCTTAGACAAACACGAGATTTGGCCGCCGGGCAGTGTTACTCGCACAAGCGCCCAGGTTAGAACTCTGCACAATGATTGAGAGTTGAGACCAACGCCCAGCCCAGAATGGCTGACTAAAATCAACCCGCGGCTTAAGTCCATCTGAAAAGACCGTGTTTGCGTTGGGTACATGGACACAATATAACGGAATCCGTGGTCCCGAAGGGCAGTGTTTTGGCAGAGCCCGCAATGGAATTCCACTGACTGAGTACGTCTCGATCTAAAGCGCCAATAAGCGACCCAAGGACTTCGCCAAAGGTCATGTAGATCGCAGCGACAATAGACGTGGCGGTGAAGCGATGCGTGCAACCCCGAAAGCACAACGGCGGCTAAAATATAGTTACACATTCTTTTTCACTAGATTTGTGCGAATTGGGCGACTATACTACACACTGCATATCTAATATCATGCGCTTAAATTTTACAAACTAGTGTAAAGGGCAAGGTGCAACTGTAAGATGTAAACTAATAAGCGGAAAGGAGCAACGGTTTGCAGACGTTTTAATAATTGATAACCAACTATTCCAACGCGTCACTAGGAGGATCAACACATTGTAGGAGAGGTAAAAAAGATCCCCGTACCTATCATTGCCAACTGTTGGCGTTAGCGTTAAATATACGGACCATTCAATTAGTTGGGGATTTGGAGTAACGCTTCGAGGCGCGTGACGTCAACAATATTTTCGCATTTCTTTAGCGGCGCATTCCACCAAGCCTGCTATCACGCAATGTTGCCCAAACTGACTGTTGCATCAAAAATGGACACAACAAAAATCAAACAATCTCGTTTCGAAACAGTGAGGTATAGTTTATAGGCAAGCGGTTGAAAGAGCGCGCGCTGTGTCTCTTCACAACGAGGCCGCGTAAGCTTATCAGGCTGAAGGGTGATCAAGAGCATTGTGTGTAGGTCTGGCACTACCCAACCCTCTGTGCTAGGATAAAGACGACCTCTTGTAAAAGTTTATCATAACAGCAGCGTTTAGAGAACCGTGGGATCGCCAGTGGAGGGTTTCGGTGCTTGTTGAAACAAGTACGGTATTGCAAATTTGTGATGTATAACGCTGGACATTGCAATTGGTGGCTAGCAATTATATCGGGACGCGATTATGCGATAGCATACCTCACGCGAGTCTACATCTGCACTGGAAAAATTTTGTTCGGACAAAGTGGTCGCGTCTTTATCATTCAATTAGACGACAACGACGCAGAGTGATTAAACACAGGCGTGTGCAAACGTGTGGTTATCTATAGCACTGAAATCACGATGACTCAAGCCATTGCTTTTTGAAAACTTTCGGGTTCTAAAACGCCACTGCGGTACGTTTGCCTACATAGTGGCACATTCACGAAGCGTGTTCAATCAGCGAAAACCTGACGATTAACACTTGAAAAGTAATCGATAATGTTGGCAGAGTCACTGTCAATCCATTGATTGGTACAGAACGCGCCTGATTAACGCGCACTGCGATTTTGCTGGGCTCTTGTTCGATCATGACCTTTGGCCAATCCCGCTGCAAGTTGTGGTCGCGACATATGGTAATCAGCCTTACGCGAAAACATGCTAGCTGGGAATAGCAACCGTTCTAAAAAGAGAAACTCTGTAGCTTGTTTAAAAATACCTCAAAACATAAGATTTTTCTATACACTATAAGCTAGTTTTTGGGAACGGTGCCCACTACATTTACTCCATTGGAATCAAATTTTAAAATACTCTGTTTTGTAGGGTTAAAGGTTTGGATTAGATATGTCTCAAAGGCAAGTTTCAGGCAAACTTACATCAAGCAAAACATACTTTAAAGCACCATCGTCATACTTAAACATATGCTACGTTTTGAAAAAAATTAAAGCATTGGGGTGGTGGAATGTTTTTGTTTCCGTGACACAAGAAAACTAAAAGCTGTTGATTTCACTTGGCTGGATGTTTTTGAATTGAATGGTTTCGCCTTACGAAGTGGTGGTGTCGAAACGTAGCAGCCCAAACAAGCTGCTTAGGTTAGCGATCAATGCAGAAACGTAACTAGCGGGGATCGAATTTCGTGGCGAACCTACGGGGACAAAAGATTTTTTGGTTTCCAACAGCAATCGCAGACTTAAACCAAACGGCGCGCCAGCTCGCTGAAAAGACTTCGACATTTGCTCGGGCAGTTGTCGTTAATCGTATGGATTAAAATTCACACCACTCAAATAGTGAACTAGTAGCTACCGCGTGTAAGCACCCCTAAACGACCGTACGCCCCTTTCTGTTTATAAGAGTAAGGGAACAGAATCGCATGGATCTGGTTACCGCCGAATAGAAATCTTGTGCTTATGATTAAATTGTTCGAGCTCAGATTGGATCTTCCCAGGCAAAGGTGAACGAGGGTTCGAGCCGGTCCTTTCTCGCTTCTTCACATAAACAGTGCGTCAATTTAGGTGCACAGGGTTACGGTTATCCTCGCTAAGCCAACATTCGACCCTAAATCAAAACATCTCTCGCGAAGACTAATGCCGACCTATTGTGTCGCGGCCGCCTCTACGTCATGGCGAGAAAATTGAATGATTGCCTGTAATCGTAAGCCGCCCATTCAACGAGAAACAACGGAAAGGGTAATAACGACTGCCGACCAGTCCAGGAATAAATAAAACCGACTTTGCACAGATTTCCAAACAGAAAAATAACATAATCAAATCAAAGTTAACCTATAGCGGGGTCGTAAACAACTTTACATAAAATTACCTGTATTTTGGTCGATGCGAAAAATGCCTAGTCCAGTCCCCCCAGTCACGTAATATCCAACATCACGTTCAGGGTCTTCAAGATCTTCATCGACGGCTGATACCGAACCGACCATGGTGTCAACATCGGCATCCTCACGCACAGTCAAGCGGATGGTCTTAGGTTCAAAGTAGGGCGCGTTTAAATTCCTGTTCTCGGGCAAAACCGCAATTTCCAGATAACACACGGAGAATGAGGCCTGTGTATCCCGAACACGAGCAGTTACGTTGTATCGACTCTGAGTCCTGAAGTCAAGTTTGTGTACAAGGCGAACGGCGCCGGTTCGTGGATCGACCGCAAATCGTGCTATCCTGTCCCGTTTGTTAGTGTGTCCGTCGGTTAGCGCATAGGTCAGATCACCGTTCGTTCCGAAGTCGGGATCTTGTGCTTGTAGCCAAAACAACACAGCCCCGGTGGGCAGATCCTCGGCCACGCGGACCCGGTATAAAGATTGATAGAATCTCGGGGCGTTGTCGTTGATATCTTCAATGCGGATCTGAACTTGAACCGAGGTGCTGAGTGGATGACTCGTCGAACCATCAGTCGCTGTAACTTTGAGACTGCCAAAAAGACAAAACATTTAGCAACAATATGATACATAAATAGAAATATTTTACATAATGTGTCCGTCTACCTTTTGCTATTTGAAATATCATTTTAACCCCATCATACCTGTATTCTTGCTTTCGTTCTCTGTCTAAATGCCCGGTGACATTGATATATCCAGTGATTGGATTTATGGAAAACACTTCACCGCCGATATCATTTGTAATGGAATATCGAATTCTGGCGTTTTCTCCTTCATCGGCATCGTTCGCCCAAATCTTCTGCTCTATAACTGTGCCGATTGCGGCGTTTTCGGGGATAGTAAAACTGTAACTGTTTTTGTCAAATGTTGGAGCATTGTCATTTACATCTGTAACGATGAACCTCAGAACTGCAGTTGATGCTTTGCTAGGCGTTCCCATGTCAGAAACAGATACAGAAATATTGTAGGAGGGTCTTGATTCCCGATCCAACTCGCGGACAAGTTTTAACACACCTGTCGCAGTATTAATAGAAAAACAGCCATCGACATTGCCTCCAATGATAGTGTACCACAGTTTACCGTTAAACCCGGTATCTCTGTCCGTAGCACGAATTCTGAACACATTAGCACCGACTTTAGTGTCTTCAGAAATTCGCACGTCAAACGCGGTTTTGTGACCCTGAATGCTAGGCCTAAATTTATTCGGAAGTTCTGATGTACGATTGGCGTTTGTAGTGCCCGATTTCGGTGCCGAAAATCGCCTGTTAAAGCTGTTTAGATAATCCTCGAGCTCTTCATTTTCCTGACAATGGACTGTAATGCTTCCGGAGTTGCTGACAGTCACGTTTACCGCAAGTGGATCCGATGTGAGGTGTCCGTCGGTGGCCGTCACTTGGAGCACGTACTTTGTCCCGCTGCTGACAGATGACAGACGCTTTTGCAAAGTTAAACTACAAGTTGCGGGATCAATCTGAAAACGTCCCTTTTGGTTATTCAGCAATGCACATGTGACTGGGTTGTTGTCTACATCAATAGCCCCAAGTAAGGTCAATTCCGTGCCTGGAGAAGTAGACCGAGGAACAATCACAGAACATTGGTTTTTGGTTAAAATAGGCGCATTATCGTTGGTGTTCACCACAGTAACGAAAACATAGGATTCGGTTTTGCGACTAAACGGCAATCCGCTATCATGGGCACGGACCCGGATATCATACACCTTTCTGCTGCCCATTGTATCATAATCCAATGCAGCCTTGGTGGTGATATTACCGCTAAAGGAGTCGATTTGGAATGGAAGTTTTGCGGACGGGTGGACGATGCTGTACACCACCGAGCCATTGTTTCCTAAATCAACATCTTCTGCGTGGACTTGTATTACCTGTGTACCGATAGGTGACGTTTCAATTACGCTTGCTGTATATGATTCTAAAGTAAACAGTGGGTCGTGATCATTTGCATCTTCCACGACAATACGAATCCGTACGGTGCTGCTTACTCGTCCACTTATCAGATTAGCGTTGCTGGCGGACACTGTTAAATCATATTCCGCTTGCGTTTCCCGGTCTAATCGCTTGTTAGTGGTGATGAGTGATGTGTGGCGGTCAATTCGAAACGCCTTACCGGGGTCGCCGTTAACAATCGAATACAGCAGCTTCGGGTTATGACGGCGATCACTGACTTGTGCTTCGGCAAAACCAACTTGTGTGTGCACTGGACTTGCTTCACTTACAGTCATTTTTAAAGTACTCGTTTCAAACTGCGGCACCAAAGCAGCCTGGTCGTACAGATTAACCCTTACAGTGACACTGGTGCATTTGCTTGGTGTGCCGCGGTCGCACACTTGCAATGTAACATTAAGAAGTCCGTTCATGGTCGGTGGAAGCCGGCTGAACACCAGCAGGTACTCGGCTGCTGTTTTGCCAGGTTGCACAGCAAATAATCCCGCATGTTCGTTTGTTGGTAAAATTTTGGGTAGGTCGATCTCTCCGTGTTCACCGGCGTCCGGGTCACTGACGACCAGAATCGCGTAAACCCTGCTCCCGTATTCCAACCGCGCATCTTCCGATGAACTGGAGTCGTAGGGTGGAAGTTGTTCTCGCACCAGCACGTTAGGTGCGTGTTTGTTGACTGCAATGACTGTCACAGTGAGAGTGGTTTCTTTTGGCCTTGCAGTGCCTGAAAGTGCCGCTTTTCGGTCTGTGGCCAGTATTCTGGCGGAGTGAACGGCCTGAGTGAGATGATTGACTGGCGCAGTAAGTGTAACCACCCCGGTAGTAGGGTGAATCGCAAAATTGTTTGTGAAATCCAGTATGCTGTAATAAAACCTTTTGTTTGCCGGGTCGCTATCCGAGTCCGTGGCTTTAATTGTGGTAATGGCTGTTCCGATGGCCATGTCTTCTGGAATGGAAACTGCGTATGGCTGTGGTGGGAACAGTGGCTGGAAGTCGTTAATGTCGCGGACTTTCACATTAACAGTGCAAAACGTTTCGTTAAGGGAATCGCGGGAGAGCGCTCGTACGCGTACAGAACGGTCATTGGATAACGACCGCGAGCGCAAATCCAAAAAAACAAAGTTGCCTTCCAGTCTGGAAACCGCCTGAAACAACGACGATTCACCAGGCACACTGAAACGTACGTCTTTGGTCCTTTCAGTCAACCACATTCCCATCATTGTGTCGCTTTCGACGGCTGCCATTCCGGCGGCTGATTTTTCTTGGACCGACGCTTCATACAACGGCCTGGTAAAGGCAAACCCACTGTTGCCAGTGCCCGATGCAATTCGTGTCAATGTCCACAACAAAGCGACAAAAAAGCTGAGCTTATCCATTTCCGAGCTGGACAACTGAACTGATCAGCAACTCTGATGTGTAATCGACAGACGACGCCGATTTCGCTTGCATACTTAGTAACAGGTTAGATGTCCTACTCTGAGTGCTACGTTGCAATCACGACATAAAAATGTCATTATGTTTTCACCTGACAATACAAAACATAAAACAATTTATACATTTGGACATCTGTCAAACACTCGTTAGCCTTAAAAAGCTTCGAATACAGATTTCATTACACTGTACGGAAAGCACACTGTTTATCGCTAACCTTTCGCGTTTGACTTAGCTCAATACTCTACATGAGAAGCCAGAAATGCTTTGTTAAGGGGGCACTTCTGGTTAAAAATATTTTTTTGGTGTTTTTTTAATTTTAGTTGATTCAGAATCAAAATTTACTGCTGATTCCAAATATGTAATTAGTTTTTTAACATTCTAACGCCTTTTTACTTGAATTTGATGTTTTTGGGGGACACCTCACAAATTTGCAATATTTCTTGCAGTTTTTTCAATGGCGGTTGCCCTTTTCTTTGCACAAACGGTAAAAAAACAGTTAGAAATAGCGCCACCTGTTGTGTTGTAACAACAAACAGCTTGAATTAAGGGTTTTAGTTGCAGATTTCCAGATTAATGAGATTATTGGCTGTGTGGTATGTAAACAGGTAAAGTTGAGGCAGTTTCGTTTGAAAAGAGTGTTCTTAGTTTGTTTTTTTAAGTAGTTTTCACTTGTTTTTGTTTCTTTAACTGATGACAAACATTTTGTTTGCTAGGTTTTATTGTGGGTTGTCAACTATCTTTAATGCTTTCATTTTTGACAGAATAATTTTGGCTGCCTGTTTTGAAACTACTGTAGTGTCCAGAAATGTTGAAAGGTTAAGTGTATTAGTTTGACACATTCAGGTAACAGCTTTTACACACTCAGCAGCAGACAGTCTTATCAGCTGAACCTGCTGTGATGGTAAAAACTGACAACAAAAGTAAACATGTTACAAATGCTTCTGAAAGAAAGCTTCATAACGGTTACTTTCCGAAGCGCACAGTGCAGATAGCATGGATTGTACAACTCAACCTAAGTACTGCTGTACAAGTTAACAGAGTACTGGATACCAAATAATTGTCCTTCAGTGTCTTTCAGAAGATTGGGTTTCTAAAGTGTGTTTGACAAGCTTAAACTGTCTTCAATTATTGGCAATACAACATTACTTTTCAAGGCTGAAACAAAAATGAGTTTATCTAATCACTCTGCTTTTGTTAAAAAGCATGAAGGGAAAAAGTTTCAACAGTCTCCAGGGACATGTGTCTTTCTACCTGGGAGCTGCTAATGCACAGGTAGTTAAAAACCATTCACAATGTGATATCACACAAGAAATGTGGAGATGGATGCTACAATTACCTTGCTTTTCAAATGTAGTTTTTCAAATGCGTTTTTCTCAAAATCAACTTTTTGATGGTTAATTTGTAACTGCTCCACACCTGTTTATTGGATTTTGCTAAAATTTGGCACAATTGATATTTGGGGTGTCTTCTATTGATTAATGGAGCTTTTTGTAATAACTTTGTTTGTAATTAATGTTATGCCCACAAGTTCACAGAAAAAGCTAATTCTGTAGGTTCGCTTGTAAAAATTATATTTTTTTCTGGTGGGATGCCTTGTGTTTAAAATCCCTCCATTATTTTGTTGACAAAGGTCCATACTTTCACTTCACCCTTTTTTAACTTAACAGCTTTAAAGCCTTTTGACTTTTAGGGATTTCTGTTGAAATGTAACAAATATTATTTTTTGTGTTTGAGTGTGTATTTTTCTAATCTGTGTGCCAATAGCCCAAATTTGATGCCATATTCATGAATAAAATTTCCTGACCTTTCCAGCAATATATGGTTTATGAGGTTTTGTACTTATGTCTTAGAAGTTATGAACACATAAGCGAACCTAAGTAAAAAAAAAATTCTAAACAGAAGTCCCCCCTTAACTAAACGCTACTGTCCTGACTAAACTGTAGGTAAAAAGTGCGCTGTTGTACACCCAATAGCACGTACTTGTTAGCTCTTACAAAAGGCACTTGCTGCGCTCTGTCCGCTCCACTACAGTTCAAACAATGCTGTCCGCCGGGCAGCAGCTCCCTGAATGAAATCTCTCACGCTGCCCGTGGGCCAAACGTCGTTGTGTAATCACCAGAGCGTGACCGAAAAAAACAGCGGCTGGTAGGCTGCACAGCGACAATGTGTGGCGGTCAATTTTCGAATATCATTTGTTCAAAAAATCAGGCTTTTATTTTTGTCACCCTAAATTAGAAACAAAAAGCACGAATAAAATAGCAACTTTACCCATTGACGGTTTTCAAAATAATCATAAACGGTCGATAAATATTGTATATAAGCTGCAACAAAATCAATTTTTGAGATACCACCAAACAAATTTCCCTGCCTTCACCAATTTGCTGCGAAAATAACAACAAGTTAATTAGTCGACAAACGTCCAGGTCAATAGCTAGTAAATAAACCTGCTTTAAACAAAAGCCCCGCGAAGTTTAGCGTGTACAGCTTGCAAAAGATCAACTGTTTGAGGACTGGTTTGGCCCAAACTCAAATAACGAATATGTATGCATGTTACTGTAACAATTATTGTTACAAGCCATGATAACGAGAAATAAGTAAATATTATGCAATATATAGACCATATCTTGGTAGTACGCCAATAAATTTAAACATTCAGCTGCAGACGTGGTTAGGAGATCAAAACTTTTCTTTACATTTAAATGAATCGAGGGCGTGGCCATCGCATTATCTGCAAACTAATTGTCGTCTTTTGTCAATGGATTAAACTAATTTGTAAAAACTGAACACACGCGACCAACTGCGCATTAAACCGCTGGGTACTATTTTTTAACAATGCCACAAATTTGCAAAGTGTTTCTAATTCGCGTGCCAACGCCTAACCGTATGCACACAATAAAGCCTTCCACATAGAAACAAAAATAGGATAACTACTAATGAAACCATGTATTTAAAAATAAATAGGGTAGGCCTACTGATGTGACCATGTATTGGTGATTGTGATACCCTGTACGTGCAGCAACTTAAGTCGTCGCATGCTAGCGAAACACACACACACATTCAGAAGTGCTTGGATGCCATAAACACCCTAAAGTTTTCTGCAAACGTTGTGTAATAGTATGGCAATATAAACGGGGTAGCTGTAGCGCCAACTGAGCCCGTTACTGTTTTGTGTTCCATAACGTTGTGTCCGGCTTGGTGATTTTTAGAGCTATTTTTTCGCTAAATGTTTTCTTTTAAAAAGCGAAATAAACTAATCTAAAAATGCCTCAATGTGATGTTTCCTTGGGAAATGATTTACTTTGCCCTCCGATATAATAGCTAGCAAATTTAAACTAAATGGCGTGAAAGGAAACAATTACACGCGCATAGCGACTGTGAGTTGATTGTTAAAATTTATTTTGTAATTGGAAAGATCATTGGTATCTAAAAAGTTGTTCACCAGTCGCCGCAGGATACGAGCTAAATGGTCGCATGGAACAAGACCACTTGTTATAATTGCCCATGGTGTTCAACTTAATCGAAAAGCAACATAGGCGAAGACCTAGTAATGTTTTATTTGACGAAACATTTCTACGTACGATCTAAGAAAATCACTTGGCAAAGGACTAAATTCGACGCACAATAAAGAGCACGAACAATCAGCTCAAAAAAGGAAAGTTTTCAGCGAACTATTTTAAGATTCAAAATGGCGAAAAGTAACTAAAAAAGTCCCGGACAAACAAAAAGTTGCTGTACAAAAACGATGATTTATGTAACAGGTAAAACGGGAAAACTTTAATCAAGTATGATTTTACTGTATTAAATGTAACTTAATTGGTCAAAATTACTTCAATTAATTTGTATTTAGGGTTTCGCAGCCCTAATACATTTCCTAAAAGCTCATATTACTGTAAAAAGGTAGGATACCACTGCCCTTTGCGATCGACAGTATGTACATAAAAATGAAAAAAGGTGACTAACTGGCGAAACAAAGATTTAAAAATCAGCAAGGTTTGCATCTGTTGTGCGAAAACGAAATATTTTACAATTTATTTGATTCCCTGTCCTCTGAGCACTTAGCTCATTAATCAGATAAAATTCCTTAAAACGATTAAATTACTCATAATATCTAGTATTATTAAAGTTTTAACAGCAATATGAAGTCGAAAGGCGCAGTACATTAGCAGATGAAAACACTGAAAGTAAAAATCTATTTGTGTTGCTGGTAACCACTGTGCTAAATCACATACGGTATTACAAATGCCTCAATTCTAATGCAATATCAAACAATATGAAACGTAATACAAGTTCAGCAAGGCAAGGTAATGGGTTTCAAACAATGTGTAAAAAGTAACGAGAAAGGTGCAACGGATAATTTACAGAAACGTTTTACACGAAACTACGACTTCAGTTTTAAATTGTTAAAAATCAAGGGAAAAACGCTTGGACTATTTGCACTAACTCAATTTAAACCGTGGCGTTACCAGATTTGTGTAGCAAATATAGCATCCCAAATCAGTAACAAACCCCTAATACTGTACCTATCCTAGTTAAGATTACTGAAATGACAAATGCTTTTTTTAACCGTGGTATGGGACTTGTTGGTTACAAATAGGCCAACTGCATTAAACAGTAAATACAACTTTTTGAAGTGTCTCAATGTCTGCAACCTCGCATCAGGAACTAACAATTCAACAGCCTCATCGCCTGTTATAGTAGTAGTTCACCCCCATGTGACTATCCATTTCCCTATGACGGTCCACTGTGCTGTTGTCATCTATGATATAATCCAGCTCTATGTCCTTAGAGGAACGGCGATCCCTGTAATCTCTGGGTTGTGAAGGGACAACGTAGGGAGGCGGGCCAGTAACAGTAGAATTTGCTACACTACGAGTGGGAATAGAGGCCGGTGCAGGGGTGCTACGGTTTGACGGTGAAGCCACGGAAGACGGTGCGTCGTTTCTGTACGGCCTTGAGTATTTACGCGTCAGATTGTTGTAGTTGGACGTGAGGATCATAAGGAAGTTGATCTGAAAAAAGTGTAATGGATTTATCATATCTTCATGCAGATTTGCAAATATACACTATGTATTTAATCATGTACAGTGGAATCTACATTTAATGTGACCAAAAGTATGACAAAACAAATTTATGGTTTTGAAAGGGGAAGCAATTTCCAATAGTCAATCCGATAATATATTACCATTGGCAAAAATGTGGATAAAATAAGCATTCCACACTCAAGGACAATCTGCGTTTCACACCAAAAGCAGTAAAGCAAAACAATGTTTATATAATTGTGATTGTAGTGTTATCGCATAACAACCTACTTTAAGGGAGTTGTACAATGTTATTAGCCTTAATAGGATGCTAAAATATAGTGCAATGACAGCATATACTGCTGCTGAGCAAGCAATTAAAGAAGCACTATTTTGGAAAAATTGTACAATTTTGTTAAATTTATAACTATATATATGTAATCAATTCCTTAAATCCAAAAACCATAGTCAATGGTCAATACTAAACCATAACTAAATATGCAAAAGTCAAACAAGTACCATAGCAATGATGATAAGGAGACATCCTGCAAAGCACACCAGCATGCATTGGTAAACTAAGTAATAATTGTCACAATATTCCTGGAGTTGGCCAAATGATCTCATCGTATCTCCTGTACCAGGTCCACAAATTTTACCAAACCCAGGATCATTGGTGTTTCTGAACATAATCAGACCTGCAAAAATGTAACAAACATTAGTTTTCCGAAGTTGATGCCGATTAAATGCAGGCACCAATAATGCAAATACAGTACTTTGTACAATAAGAGAAGATTTTTCACTTTTATCAAACCAATCTTTGTGGCAATACCAGGGGTGCAAAAATGCGGTCGCACGGTCGCACCGCGCGACCAATAAATTTGCGCGCGCGAGCGCAATTTGCAGCCACAATTGCAGGTGGTCTATATTATTTTAAATAATTTTCCCGGAATAACAATAAAGTAGTAATGCAGTGGCACAACTAGCGAAAAATAGAGATTAGGCAACTATCTACCAATGTGGGTTTTGGCGAAAAACACGCTTGAATCAAGGCGCGACCGAATTACGTTAGTCGCATATTTTTTGAGGCACTATCGCGATGCTACGCTAACTGTGCAAAAGGTGCGATCATCAATTGACATGACGTGACTATCATCAGTTGAAGTAGTGATTTCCGCACACTCTTTTATAACCTAAAAAGAACATTTACTCTCATGATAAGCATTCTTACTTTCTTACACATTAGGCGCAGAATGTGATGTCACACATGCTAATCGTCTTGGGCAGTGTTATTTTAAGGTGTTCCCAAATTTCTCCAGCGGTTTCCCAAAAAGCAAATATGGCTATTTTTTGAGGTATTTAAAAAAATGAAACAAACACTTGCGGTCTCTTAAAACTACTTAGCGGTCACCCAAACCAAACCTTAAAAAAAAACCTGGTCTTGGGTATGGTGCAATCGCACACGTGTGTCTCAAAAAGAATTTGCAACGCACATGCACTTAACAACACGTCTCTAATGCCGCACAAACATGTAGCTATTAGATTTGTAGCGACGCAATATTTTGGCAAAGTGTTCCACAAAAATAAGCTGAGTTCATAATTTCCAATCTTCGTGTGATGCGTCGTATAACACAAATCAACCAATGTTGTTGTGTTTAGGGCTAGCCCGATAATTCTGTATTACCTGATGCTATATGTGGCATCGTAACTCATTCGATACGGTGGCATCGGAACAAATACCGATACAATTATAAACGAGTAAAACGTGCTTTTTTAGTCTGCTATCTAATTTTGCAAACAGTCACTTCACACGGACTTTTGACTCAGCTGCCATTGCAACACAATCTCTGCGTCAGGTTTGGACGTTTGCTGTTCGTATCTGAGAACTTTTGAGACCAGCCGAAAGACCGATTTGCCGAATCAGCAATTTTAAGGACGAGTCGTCAGGCGTCGGATTAAAAACTGGATATCGGGCAAATCCCAATTCCAAATTTTATGCCAACAGGCTGTGTTGTGATGTTATCGAAGTACAGTGCCCCCCAATCTGCCGCCGTATGCGTACTCGGAAAAGAATTATTGCGACCGCGAAACTGTATATGGAAGTATAAGTGTTGGTGGCCATGTGCTGATTTAAAGTTAAAATTATTTTTTAGGGTATAAACTGGTATAAATAGATTTTGCGGGGCTACTACAGAGATCTCGGTAGCAATATGTGCCAG
Source organism: Phallusia mammillata (assembly GCF_965637545.1). Classification (NCBI taxonomy): domain Eukaryota; kingdom Metazoa; phylum Chordata; class Ascidiacea; order Phlebobranchia; family Ascidiidae; genus Phallusia; species Phallusia mammillata. The sequence continues at coordinate 8,567,473 of NC_137258.1, forward strand.
ACTTTTTGTACGCTATTATGTGCAAACAATGCCAAATGTTCAGGCAACAAACAACATAACAATTTAGATAGTGACGTCATTAACAATTGAGACCGATCATCAAATAGATTAGGCATAAACTTTCAAGCACAGGCAAATGGGATATCGTAAGATTAATCAAAATTCTTTAAATCACTTCATTATAAACAATTTGAGACATTTAGTGGCAAAAAGGGAACCCGCGATACGACTTTTAGTAGCGAAATGGTTGTGCTTTAGGTAAAAAAAGACACATACACAAGAAAGTATGTGCTACTAGAATTTTCTGCACGCTACCAAATCCCCAATAAATTTTTGCACCCCTGGGTAATACATAACAGTTTTGACTGTCTATAAGAGTATGCATACACATTTTAACAACCCATTCGACTGACAGTTCTATAAGTTAAATTTGTAAGTTTTTTTAAAATGTACTGACAACTCATACCTAGTTGAACCAAGTCAATGCATATTGAGCTCAAAACTCCAGGTGTAAAACCTCTCTCAGTCAAGTCTGAGCACCTCAGCATGGTGATGCGATAGTAATATACACCAAGTGTTGTAAATGCCAGAAAAAAGATCCAAGCCAAAATCAAAATGTAGGTACCAGCAATTAACTGAAAATATATTAAGTGCATCAGTATTAGTAAATACTCACAAAAGATCTAAATGGCAAATTTATTCTGAAAGGTGATCAAAAACCTACAAATTGTGTAACATGACCAGGAGATGAATTAAATACATTAAAAACAAAGACTATTTGGTGTATGTTAAATAAAATGCCAGGTAACCAAACAGAACAATTGTCAGGTGACCTAAAAATTAACAATCAATGAACTAAATACATGTCATGCACAAGCTTTAATTTTTTTGCATACCGATGATGTAAAGCAAATTCCTGCACTGGTACTCCTGCGCTTTCTGCCAAGAGCTTTTGAAGTACGATGATTGTCACAAACAAGCAAGATGGTAAAAATGATCATGAAAGGAATAATGCCATAAAATGAATACTTCAATGCTTCAAAACTGAAAATAAAACCAAAAAAATACAACATGCTCCAAAAAAACATGACGCAACATGTCCTTGAACGGAAAGTCTACTTACACTTGAGGGACACGATTTCCCAAGTTTTCACTGTTCATCAAAACAAATCCTGAAGTAAAGTCCCCTGTACCCCCCGTGTAAATGTATTGGGGAGCTGGGTCTGTTGCTGGATTGCCTTCAAATGGTCCATATTTTGAAAACAGTAGCAAACTTTCGTCCAGGGCTGTCCATCCAGCACCTCAAGCACAAAAACTTTTATATGTTTAAAATGCACAATGATCCCATAAATTCTAACAAACTTAAAAAATCATTCAAAAACTAATGTAATTTACATGTTGTTTAAAGCTCAAGCTGTTATGCCAAAAATAATTTGGTCTCAACCAGTAATTCTCCATTGCGGCTCTCAGGGCCACATACAGCTCCCAACTACTTATTTTGTGACCCTCACCAGACCTCAGAAAATCACGAAAGATTATTATTACCATGAAAACTATCGATGTTTTGAAATTTACTATTTTTAAAAGTTTACAATGCAGCATATTTAAACATATTCAACCCAATCAATATATTACCAAGAATAGTTATGTACAGGTATATGATTGTTTATTCGATTGTGTTTTATAAGTCAGAGTTAGTGAGCATACTGCAGCTATTCAGATTCTTGTTGTTTGCTGTTACCCTGTTTGTTTTTATTCTTTTTTTGCAGCTCCTTAAAAACTTGAAAAATTACATTTTGGCCCTGACAATAAAAAGGTTGAGAACCACTGATCTAAACCTACACCTTTTTTAAACATGAGTTTGAGAAGCTTTGATGCTACACAACAAAAGAGTAAGTGGCCATACAGTGGCTTATTATTTCCTGTATTGATTTCCTATACCAAACAAGGTTTCAGATTCATTTTAGCCCATCTCAAATTAACATGATGTTATTAAACGTCAGTCTACTTTGAAATATAACTTACCAATAAACATGGCTGTCCCAATCCAACTTATAAGTAAGGCAAATGCAGTTGCCAATGGCAATGTTCCAATCCATGTCAACCCATTGACACAGCTATCACAACATCCTGAAAAAAATTAATATTAAAGCCAGGTTATCACAAAAACTACAACTATTACCTTTTTGGTCAAAAACTAAAAAAAACACAGGCATAATCTAAAACAGGCATAAAAAGCACTTAACCAAAACATATAAAACCAGTTTAGTCATAGTCTAGTTTTAACATTAACATATCATACAAAAATTTTCAAGCACCAACTTGTTAAATATATGTCAAAATAAAGTACATTACCTGCATCCCGATATCTCACTCTTCTCTTCGCAGGGGCAGCAGATTTTACTGCACTTGAACCATTGACAAGTGGTTGGCGAGCTGTTACAATGCTACTAGGTGGTGGTTCTTCACTGCGATGGTCATAAAATTCAGTGACTTCACCAGTTTTGTCAATGTGATAGCCTTTGTATCCACGATCAGTCAAGACAGAATCATGGTCCAGGCTATGGATGGACATTTCGCTTTGTATTTTTTTAAGGTATGGCAACTAACATATGAAAACAAATTGTGTGCAACGTTTAAAACTTTGTTTTGCAAACTTTTTGTCAAAATTAAAAATATGAGTGATTATGTACCTACAACTGTATTATATAATACAACCGTAAGACAACCGTCATATAATACAAGCCTATTATATAATATATGTAATCTTGTAAATGATTTGCACTTAACTTCAACAAAAATCACTTTCCGTCTATAATACCGTCCGTGCTGTAACGAAATCTTGTGTACAACAAACATAGGACAAAGCAAACACAACACAACTTATTTTTTACACTGCAGTCTAAAATAAAATTACAACTGTTTAACTAACAACAAACTACTTCTCGGTGTTGTAAAATGCTGGCACCAAACCTTCTGTAAGTAAAGAAACGCCCACATACAATTCAGACAAAGGCATTTTTGACGTAATCGCAAGACGAACGAAACGAAGTGGACACAGACGAAACTGACTTTAAAAGATCACGTGACTCGAACACCAAGCCAGTAAGCAATTCTCCACACTCAACAGTTTTTCTTTGTCGCCACTAGTGGGACAAATGACGGGTAAAATAATGTTTTGTAAAAAATCCCAGAATTCGCATGCTATGTGCTGTACGACTTTATTGGTATTTATAAGCAGTGGCAAAGGAAGCCGGAGAAACATAAAATAGGCTAATTAATGCCAAACCGGCTTTCCACTAACAGGCTCCAGGCAAATGTGTCACAAGCGTCGGCTATATTTTTAATCTACTATAAAATCCCTGGCAATCTTTAATTATGTTATTATGTTGCGATTCTTTTTTGTTTATCTTACGTTGCCATACGTTAGTTTCTAAAATTGATTCCCGCAGCTGGGTCAGCTCATAGTTGTTTTGGGTCGCCTGTTTTTGTTATAAATGTAAGTTTTTGCTTAGTTTTGTAGCCTTTTCTTCGACTTTAAACGCGGGAATCAAGTTAAAATTTCCGCCCTGTTTAACACCATACAAATCGAACTAAAATAGTAATCAGACATATCCCTATTCCGGGACGATATTGACAAGTATTAGATCGTTCTGGTAAAAAAATACACGAGTTTTTGAAATGTCGAATGGAAATGCAGCGACATAGAGACTAGACTTGTGTGAGAATACGCCAGCCAAAAACACGCAGAAATACAACTGGCAGTGTGTAGTATTTTACGATCGAGGTGATCGAGGATCGCCAACAGGGCGTCGACTCCGTGCCTGTCCGTGTGCATAAATGCACAACAATTGTTGCCGGACTCTCAGGAACAATATAATGTAATTATATACTGGACACAAGACACCTAAAACAGATATAGTAAACTAATACAGCCCCTAGGTCAGTGGTTCTCAAAGTATGGGTCGCGACCCAAACATGGGTCGCGCAGGGTCACAAAATGGGTCGCGCTGTGGTGATTCAATTCTGCCCAAACGAACTTTGTTCATTTCAATTTTCAAGTATTTTTAATTCTCAGTCATGACTGAATTATTGTATCATAGGCATTTTATGTGGCTTTATCTTAGTAACCTTGGAGTATTGCAGCATAAGTAAATGGTTTTCTGAGAGTTTTGATAGCACCGTAGCCAAATACAGCCTCACTGGACAACGCTATGCAGCAAAATGAACCAATCATTATAACATGCAGACAATAGCCTTCCAATTATCCGTTACGCACACGGCGATTGTAACACGTTAGCACGGGGAATGATAGGAGGTTAATCATACCAAACTGAATTTTGGAAAGTAACAGTTAGCGTTGATAACTATTCATACAAAAATAAAAAATACATTTTTGTTGTTTGAGGCTTGGGTCGCAAGATGTTCATAAATCTCAGATTTGGGTCGCGGTCAAAAAAGTTTGAGAACCACTGCCCTAGGTCATTGCAGATTAGCCGTGCAGCAGGTAATATGTTATCTTTTGGCCTGTCGCGTTACCAAATCAATTGTCAGAATGTCCGATAATTTGCATGCACCAATTATTGTTTTTTCGTTGTTTAAAAAAGAAGAATTAGTGAGCCGGACTTGGGTTTGAGGAAGGTTTAGGACTTAGGTTGGAAGGACAACAAGAACAACACTGATTTGTGACTGACTTTACGATCGTAATTTTACGATGGTTAAAAACTTTCCGACTTGCTTTTTTAAAATGTAAGGGGGAAGCAAATTCTGCAGATGACCTCTATCAAGTCTAATAGATTAATTATTTTTGTTATCAGACAAACAAAAAAACTTTTTGGTTGCTGCTTTAATTTGGTTGAACTTTTTGAGTGGTTAAATGTAAGTACCTTTAATATTTGGTTTTGAAAATATATACCTAAACAGCTCCAATCTTCTAACTAGAGCAGCGGTTCCCAAACTGGGGTGCGCGGTCCTTTAGGGGTCCGTGAGGCAATTTTGGGGGGACCGCGAAGCGGTTGAAGTAATTCTATAATCTTGTTTGGGGTCAGTTTGTGCCACTAAATAAGTTTAAATCAAAGTAGAATTGAGAATCGACTGTCTCCATTGCTAAACAATGACCTTTATTGAATGACAACTATCAAAAATGCAATTGTTCGCGCACAATCGTAATGTTTTTGTCCTGTTTGTGATGTCACATGCCGTCTTTGGATGATTGTTATGCGCAATTTTGCATAACTAGCTAAAATCCTGCAATCAACTTTCGTTTTTATTAAATACACATTTAGGCTTAAGGACCGCGAGCCCTCAAAATAACGGCAAAGGGACCGTTTTGAAAAAAATATGAAAAAGTTTGGGAACCACTGACCTAGAGTCTAGACCAGGGGTTTCCCACCTTTTTACGATCTCGTACCACTTAGATGTTCTGTACTGCCACGCGTACCACTTCTTGCAGAACAACTAATTCGATCGAATCACATTTAATTTATTTGAAGAATAATATTGGCCTACTACAATAACACTGAAGCACGACAACTAAATTTAATGAGGTTTCTGTTTTTGTTTACTGTCCATAAATTGGTCAAACAAAATAAAAGTTGTAAATCCAGGTTTTTGTGAAAAAACGGAAGCTACTCGCGTACCACCTGAAAAACCTTCGCGTAGTGGTACGCGTACCACAGGTTGGGAACCCCTGATCTATAGACAAAGCAAAAATGCATTTTAGTGTAGCTGAGAAAAGCGTGTCTCGATATTTTAGTCTTGTTATTTTACATCTTTTAGTTTAAAACGCCAAATTAAATGTTGAATGAAAAGCTGTACTCAGACTTGTATGAACTTGATTTAAACAACACATGTAACTTTATAATTTTCGACACAAGCTTTTACAATATAAAACACGAATTCTTTGTTATTGGCGAATTTACCTTTAGTTTTCCTAAACCATGGTTAAAAATAGCTGGTGAAGACACCAAGACACGATGAATCAATCAGAGAAGTGACAACCTACACTTCTGGGGAATACCGAAAGTAATGAGGATTCAATGTGGTCATCCCATAGACGCTGGACACGTTGTTTTAGGCAAATTTTGTTTCGCAAATCGACTATTGTCAACCCAACCAAGTGCAAAAGATTCATGCGCATAAATAAGTATGTGACGATATTATTTAAAATCCCCAAATTAACAATTATATAAATTTCACAGAGAAAATGCAAATGAGTCAAAAAATTGAGTTTATTTTCATGCTGTTAAATAGAAAAATACAACTGCTTAAAGAAAAGCATATTTTTCAAAGAGCAATGCCATCACCCAACCAAATCCCTCAGTTTCCTTGCAAATCTAATTGATGACAATATAGAACTTCTTTATAAACTCAGCGTATAAAGGGCTCAACACTGGAGGTTGAAAATCACAAAATGTATCCTGCTAAAAGTGTTGTATAACAGTTATATAAAATACTCTAAAATGTCAAGCAAAAGGAGGGCAACCACTTTGTACAATGAAAAAGAAACAAAACATCAAGTCAAAGAGCCTTTTCTGCATTAAAAATTCAATAAAAGCGTGATGCAAGTTAAGGTCTAGTGCTGTCTTGATTGTTGCAAAAAACGAAAATTTGTATGAAAAGACAAACTTGAGGCCAGATCTAAGCCGCACAAAACATTTTCTTAACATGGTCAAAAGATGAATAGACATTCCTATGAAAAAGACGAGCACAAAACATCAAGTTTGGTTGTTTGTTTTGGCTTTGCCAGCTGCTTGAATGATTTGCATCATACAACGTCCAAATTCTTCTAATATCATCATTTCTGCTACAGGCAGTGATCGATTTGTCTTTTCTGCTTCTTCAGCCTGTGCCAAGAGGCAGGTACAGGTGGCTTCGATGACCTCCTGTGTAAAGAAAGTGCTAGGAAGTCTTTCACCTGGAGTAGTGTTGGGGGGATGAGGTCTGTGATGACTTGAGCGCATTTCCCCAATATGGGAAGATATTTTAGATCGTGCAGCGGCTTGCTGTTGACAACGCACAGCTGCAGCATCAGCAAGGTGCATCAATGACAACTGTTCATTTTGTGAAGCACTGTCCTCCTCTAAGTTCTTGCAGCCAATACATTTGCATCTTGAAGTGCAAGGAATTCTAGCCTCATAACACTCACAGTAGTTCTTAAGGCAGCCTGACCTCTTGCAATTGCATCCCTTCTGGTGTGTTCGGTTATCATCCTGCCCACGGCCTATTTTGGGTCTAAAAGCCATTGGATTTCTATCCAGGCATTGTTTTATGGCTTTTGAGCGATCAGAGTCAAACTCCAAATTGTTGTGGCAGTTAATACAATTGCATCCATCACAAAAATGACCATTTGCAAAGCACTCACAGTACAACTTAAGACACATTGATTTGGTGCAATTGCATGGTTTCTTCACCTTACCATTAACAGAAGATTTCATGATAACTGGTTGTGTGTGGGTTTCACTTGAGCTGGTCCCTACAGGGTCTGAGTACAGCATCTGGCTATTAAGTTGCTTTTTTAATTGCTCTACATACTTTGCCGGAACCATGGCATACCCAACATTTCCAGCTTGCAACACAGTTCCCGGTGTCAAGTTTGTGAGGTTCTGTTGTTGAGGCATTATACTTGTAGTAGCAGGCATTATTAAGCGCTGTGTTTTTACTTGCTGCTGTGCCTGCCTTTGGACTGACTGAACAGTCACAAACTGTTGGGGTTTAGGTTGTGGAGCTCGTGCAACAGAGATCCCAACATTTCCTGGAGCAGGTATAATGTTTGCAAGGCCAGCCATGGCAGAGTTCTGTTCGTTTCCTGCAGGAACAAGTCTTAAGTAGGGCATTCGTTCACCGGATACCTGTATTGGCTGCTGGGCAGTAAATGTTTGCTGTGGTTTCTGTTGATTGTTTAAACCAACAGTAATAGCATTGACTTGGGATGGCAAAAGTGTTTGAAATTGAAACTTGGATTGAAGTTGCGGATTGCTGGAAGCAGCTGAAGAATTGAGGCTAAATGTTTTAATGGAGTTGGTAACAACATTGGAATTGGGAGTGATCATTGAAACCTTCAAAGAGTTCTTAGCTGGGGAAATAGGTATTTTAAAGTTTGTTTTGCCCGGAGATGCTAGAGTAAAGCTGTTGCCTTGCACAGTAAGAGTTTGGACTCTTGATGCATTGGGGTTGAGACCAAGTATTCCAATAGTTTGTGGGGACACATTAGTAGATCCCAATGGACGGGCTGCAGGTTTCTTAAGCATCAACCTTTTAACAGCTGGTGGGTTGTTTTTTTGTTGTGAAGTAGTGACCTGTACAGCTGGCATGCTCATTACAACTTTGTTTTCTGCAAGCTTATAAATTGCCTGATGTGTTGTTGCTATTACTTGGGATTCAGTTGGTGCTTGATTGGGTTCTGTATTTTCCGTTACTGTTTGGGTTGGTCCTTCATCCATCAACATTGTTTCCAATGCGTCATCAGTGATGTCATGCATGTTGTCACTGTTGTTTTCAGTGGTTTCCATGTTTATGTCCGTCTGTTGTCCACTGTCCAACTCATATAAGTCTTGAAGATCAGACACATCTTTAAACGCCTCCATGATGGGCTTTAACAATCAAACAAAGAAACAAAAATTAACCAAAAGTTTCATCACCTGAGTAATGCAAATTTGTTTATTCATGGTGGATTCTCAAACCCATAATAAAATATTTATTAGTTTAGCCGTAAAATCTATGTTAAAACTGAGATGTTAAAAAGAAAAACGACATTTTCATTTCACATGTCGAGTGGTATTGTTATTTAGATAATACTTTTGTGACAACATTAATGCAGTGTTAACCTATGTTACCACTGAACCTGAAATCAATATTCTAAAGAAAAAAATAGGAATACTCGACTTAACTACAAGAAACACATACAATGTACAAATTTCTACTGTTAAATATATGCAATGGTAATTTGTTTTGTGTCAACAAAAAAGCTTTTTTATAACTGTGAACAACAATTCCAGTTTAAAGGAATAAAAACCAATTTATTGCATTACACAGCCATTAAACTTCTTGGAAAATGAATGTGCATCTGAGTGGTTTATGTAAGTAATACATGGATGCATACATGAACAGTGCAAACAAGAACATCTCACTACATCCTACTTCTTCCTATTAATGTCAATACATAATGTACCAAATTGAACCGAAAATTCAATACAAAGAACAGTGTTTCAGTTATCTGGCTATCAGCAGAAAAAATAAATATCTAGTATTATTTTCATACCTCAAGGACATTTTCTCCAAACAAAATATTTCTAAATGAGTACGTTTACAACCAATCTGCAGAGTATGGCAGAGTAGTTTTTGAAAAAAAATGCCCAGTTTTGACTGCACACAAAAATTTTGCACAAATTAGTGCCTGGTCCTCTTTAACACTTGCATTGCACCTTTATAAAATGGTCTTGAACACAAACCTGGAGGTTTAGCATGCAGGTGGGTGATACGTATTGGTCCTGCACACCAGGGACCTTGTTGTTTTTTGGCATATTTTGCAGACTGGTTTTACACCATGTATTCAAAGTTCAAAACTTTCAAACGTTATAAAGCACCATCTTTGATCATAATACGCCATATTTTACTGTAGGGAAAAAATGCAATTGTATGTAATTATTGGGTCAACTGAAAAAGCTTTTTATCACTTGGGTTGAACTGTATGCAGGATTTTTATAGTTACACAAAACCTCAAAAACCATATCATTCACGAAATATAGCAGAGTATTAGAATTGACAACCAGTCGTAAAGATTAAATAAATTACCAACTTTTGTCAGCAATTGAAAAGTTGTTATTCCCTACAAAAATAGTAGAAAAAAAAAATAGAAAAATAAAAATGTATGGCACAAAATTAGTTGTGCAACTCAAATTTTGTATTTGTCAAACTTAAAAATATCGACATTTTTATGACCTGTTAAAAGGAAAAAAAATTCTTTAAAATTTTCACTATTGTTAGGCCAGTCTGCAGAATATGGAAGTTCCCGAGGAGATCTTGGGCATGCAGGACCACTATGCCCCACATGCGCATAACTTTTAAGTTCAGATGCAAGCCAATTAAACGGATTACATCTCAAATGATAAACAGGACCAGGCATACTTTTTTATTTCTGCAAGCATGTAAAAATAATGCTGTGCATAAAATTTAAACAACATTAGCGTACAGCTGCCATACTATGCAAAATGTTTGTTAGGGCTGTTTATGTGTTTACAATTCCCAGATTTCCCACAATGCATTTTTAAAAATATCTATAAAGGTATCCTAAATGATGAAGGGACAGTAAAAACCAATCTTTAAAGAAAGACCAATGGAATAAAGCAAAATTGCTAAAACATTTGTAGACACAGACACAAGGCAAAAAGTATGTAACCAAACACACTTTGACAAACAATGTCAAACCGCAAAAAAACACGTCTAGCTGGTTTAAAACCCAATTTCTTTAAAAACATGTAACATAAATTGCCAAAGCCTTTCATATCTTTACCACTTAAAAACACAAGTTTGGCCAAAACTAGATTTCCAGCATAATTAACAACAATACCAGTCAATATTTGGGTCTGGTGTACTTTCTTGACCAAACGCAATAACTTCCGAACCCTATGACGTAACCTTACGATATTGATATATAATGAACTACGTCATAACCCGGATACGTCACACACATAATGACGTCACTATGACGTCATCATAAAATTTTACAGGCCTTCTAAAAAACGCCATTTTGTGAAATACTCATCGTAGCGAGCCCAAACTTTATACATGACGTCATCACACCTTCTGATGACGTCATGCAAAAAATGACGTCAATCGCTCATCATTAACACAACTTTTTTACATCTTAAACTAAGTTAACCCTGTGACGCGACCAACGCAAGCACAACAGTCGCGACTCTGCCGTAAAACAGGAGTTAGGTACACTCCCGAAATAATATTCAAAATGACGATGATGAATGATTGCATCCAAAGCAAGAAACCGTGCATGGAAATGCCTGTTCATATGGTTCCACCCGCGTGTGATCATACAGACCCAATTACAAGTCACCAACAGCCGTAAATCAAATGAACAATAATATGTGGAGATGTGAATTGCGATGCCCAAAAAGAATATTGCAAAACATTGGATCAGGTTCGATGGAAAAGGCAATTCTTTACAAAGCGACAATCCCGATATCGATGGAAAGGCCCACCCCTCCTCTCGACCTTGCACCCCCTCACTTTGCCCTCCCAAGGACGTGCGCCACCCAGCGATTGTCTAAACAAAGGAGGTTTTCGTCTTATTGTGACGTCACAACGGATTATGGGACCGCGTTCGATGGAAAGAGTAATACTTCTTGATAGTTCGTACAAAATTTCGAATTGATACCTCAAAGGGTCTGTCGTTGAGAGCTGCCCCAAGGGGGGCACCTCGAAGTGACGTAATCCCAGACTTTAACAACGTAAAAGGCCTATGCTTGCACCAAGTGTACTTTCTTGACCAGAATTCGCGAGCCCACTACGCAAATAGTAGAGCGCACAGAGCGACAATCGGGGTACCGTTGGAAAGGTCCATCCCTCCTCTCGACCTTGCACCCCCTCACTTTGCTCTCCCAAGGACGTGCGCCACCCAGCGATTGTTTAAACAAAGGTGATTTTCGTCGCATTGTGACGTCACAACGGATTATGGTAAAATTATGGGACCGCGCTCGATGGAAAGAGTAATACTTCTTGATAGTTCGTACAAAATTTCGAATTCATACCTCAAAAGGTGTGTCGTTAAGAGCTGCCCCAAGGGGGGCACCTCGAAGTGACGCAATCGCGGACTTCAACAACGTAAAAGGCCTATGCTTGCACCAAGTGTACTTTCTTGACCAGAATTCGCGAGCCCACTACGCAAATAGTAGAGCGCACAGAGCGACAATCGGGGTACCGTTGGAAAGGTCCATCCCTCCTCTCGACCTTGCACCCCCTCACTTTGCCCTCCCAAGGACGTGCGCCACCCAGCGATTGTTTAAACAAAGGTGATTTTCGTCGCATTGTGACGTCACAACGGATTATGGTAAAATTATGGGACCGCGCTCGATGGAAAGAGTAATACTTCTTGATAGTTCGTACAAAATTTCGAATTGATACCTCAAAGGGTCTGTCGTTGAGAGCTGCCCCAATGGTGCACCTCGAAGTGACGTAATCGCAGACTTTAACAACGTAAAAGGCCTATGCTTGCAGCAAGTGTACTTTCTTGACCAGAATTCGCGACCTTGCGAAGAGCCTGGAGCGACAATCGGGGTATCGTTGAAAAGGTTGATCCGCATTCTCGGTCTTGTACTTTCACCACATGGTTGTTGTTTTGATGTCTTCTGGTTTTGTTTTCAATACAAAAATATTGCCGTAGCTAGTTTTTCCCACTGTGAAATCTTTAACTCAATAAGGTAATTATCGACCAGATGCGCGACGCCCGTTTTAGATACATTGTAACAAGAGTTTAAATCTTAGTTACGTTTTATTGATGAAACATGACCAGTTACGCCAATTGTCATTATTTTTGTTCTTTTATCTACCGTGGTGCCGTATGCAGAGGCTCAGTAATTAACATTTTTGTCGAAAAATTAATCAAATACGCTTGCGGTCCCCTTTGTGTAATTACGCTGCACACTGCTGTGCTTTTGCTGATGTTCGTGATTAGGCTAGTTGAAGGTGTAGTTCTTTGTGTTAGGAGAGTTTACAGTTTACATTTTGCGAAAAGTTTATTGTAAAAATTAAAAGCGATCGCTGCTTTGATATGTTGTGTTTATCCACAAACTACAAGTAAAGCAAGACAATTTTGTTTACATTTGGTTGTGGACGTTCAACAGGTGAAACAGGATGAAATATGTTTACACTTATGTGAAGATAAAAACAGGTATATGTTATTTTTCAACGGAGAAAAGCGGAAAAATATAGTATTAATCAGAACACCTTGCACATATAGGTTTTTAGTGGTGCTTTATAGTGCGTTAATTATAATTAAAACGTAGCGTTCGTCACGAAACTGCACGACAAGGGAAATCTAAATTAGTCAATTATAAATTTGTTTTGAAGCTTGCAGCAAACGCGAGTCGGTCGTTAACGTTAGGCCTGTGGGCGTGCTGTCGATTTAAGAAACAGTTTCGGATAACAAAATCATCGGATCAAAGTAAGCTTATGTCGTTAGTTTGTTGTTGTATTCGCAGGTAGAAAAATGGTTCCGAAATTCCCTCAAAAGCTACATCTTTTACAAAGTAAAATAATGACGTTCTTTAAGCATCAGCTGAAAACAGATTCCGGCAACAACTACTGAGACCTATTTAAAACGATCGATATAGTCTATCTGTAAAAATGTTGGCGCGTAGAGCTTATGGGGAAGTGGGAAAGGTAAATTCATTGAAACTGCTACAAAACTTGGTTCAAAGCTTAGTCATTTAAAAAAAAACTATTTCCCAAGTCTATCCCTCTCAGCAAATTGAGGATCTGCCTTGTTTGGTAGTGTTTGCAGCTTTAACTGAGTTTTTTGGCTGTTGGTGCAAATAAGTAACGTCTGATAGGACATGAAAACGCAGTCAATGTAGGTTTTGTCGCTCAAAAAAACAAGGAAGCATCTTATTTTTATAAATGCAGAACGCACATTACTAATTTTAACTGGAAGAAGCAGACGGGCTGTAAAAAAATTAATCAAAAGATCTTGATTGTTGCCAAAATAACACAAAAAATGCTGAAACAGACAAGCGGAAACAAATACTGTTTGCTACAGAGTATCACGTGTAAGCAGGGTTACCATACTGTCCTCATTTCGCAGATTTGGCCTTATTTCGAAGGGTAATGTCTTGGAAAAAACAAAAATTTTGTCCTTACTTGTAAGACCTTGTGACCCTATTTTGTCTTGTTTTGACAATTTGTGGATAATGTCAAAACCCTCCTACAAGTAAAAGTAAACCAAGATTGTTATGACAAAAATATGCCGTGTAGTATATCATGGCTCGTATAAATGCAAAGATTTGTTTAAAAACCTATATTTCGTTTCGCCAAAAAAGCCATAGTGTGTTTTGTTACTTTTTAAGCCATATTGCGGTTATATTTTATTCTGGGGTCCATGTCGATTGGAACCTTGCGTATAAGCAGGGTTGCCATACCGTC